>NW_027280238.1:227500-305000 GCF_046629955.1 Centroberyx affinis
CTGGGCATCGGCCTGGAGGTTCCCACTCTGAACGAGCTCAGCCCCGGGGAGGTGACCGGCGGAGGGGCCGCGAAACAGTTTAGCTTCAACCGGCTGATCTGCACTCCGGTGCCGGTAGGAGAATGCAAGCCAAAGGGTCTGAGGCAGCGGCAGCAACAGCAGCAGCAGCAACAGCAGCCGCAGGCGGACGACCCTCTGTACGGGGCCGGGGACGAGGACTGGACTTACCTTCGGACCACCGCGGACGAGCTCCGGCAAATGGTCCTTCAGCAGAACGACCAGATCCTCATGGATCAGAGGACCATCCGGGAGCTGACGGGGAAACTGAACGAGTGCGAAAGCGGTCTGGAGGAGGAGAGGAGCGTCCCCGAGCGGAGCGTCGGCGTCTGGACCGGCAACCGTCGCCTCATGGCCGGGGATGATGTGAGCTCCTCGGCCGCGGCGCAGCTGCAGACGGCGCGGGCCGTGGAGGAGCTGGAGAGGGCCATTATGGACCTGAAGGACCGCATTGAGAAACTGGAGGTACTGGAAAAGACACTGAGCAGGCTAGACAAACCTAGACTGAACCTGTTGTTCTCTTGCTGTCTGCCTTCAAATGTTGTTAGACCACAGGGCATTTGGACTGATGACCATATTACACATTGGCCAGGGCTCCAGATTATGAATCACAGTTACAAAATGAGTCCTATGTCTGGTGTACTTCACAGCCGGTGGGCCTGTTTTTAGGTTGCCATTCACTGTTAAGTGCAGTTATGGATCATATTGAAATTGGCTTAAATTATCCTCCCAGAATGTGTTGTTCAATAGTCCAGGCACAATGAATAGATTCAAATCAGATAAGGCAAGGTAGGCCTACTATAGATTTGCCACAATGGGTGCATGCAGAAATCATAGCAGTGAGATGGTTTCCCTAATGGCCTGCACAATGTTCATCATCATACAGTTGGCTCTCTCCCTCCCTCTCCTGTCCTTCCTCTTTTATCTTCACCTCTCCACTCCTCTCACAAACGACTCATGGCAGAAGCCCTGCTCATGCCTTGCGCACGCTCCCCATGGGCCCATGGGAAATCTTTTCACCTGCTGTCAGCCCCCCCCGTCAGCATCTACCCTCTATACCTCCGCATCCGACAGCAGGAGAGGGACATAAATAAAAGATGAAGCTGGCTGGACAGGAGAGAGAGAGAGAGAGAGAGAGATCGAGAGAGGGGGACCTTGAGGATTCCAGCCTCTGTTTGTGTGTGTGTGTGTATGAGAGACAGAGGCAAGCTTATAACACACACACACACACGCACACACACACACACACACACACACCCACACACACACACACACACACACACACACACACACACACTCACACAAACACACACACACACACACACACGCACACACTGCATTGCTGCCAGCCCTCTCCAAGCAGAGTCAGTTACAAGGTTGTCTCCCTCAGTGTGAATTTATATCCTGGACGTCCACAGATCCTGTCCTGCCTCAGCAACTATCCTGATATTATATCGCCTCCCAGCATCTCCTCCTCTCTAACAACAACACCTCTCTCTTTACTGCTGATTTATCAACACATTTCTTCAACCGCTGCTATGATTACTAACACTGCTACTACAATTACTACCACTACAACCATTACTACTACTACTACTACTACAGCACATCTCTCTTTGCTGCTGCTTCACCATCTTTTCTTTATCTTCCTGCAGTTCCACTTCAGTTTACTGCTACTGCAACTACTACTATGAATACTAATATCACTACTACTAGTATTATTACTACTAGTATGGTAGTATGGTGCTACTATTAATACTACTACTATTACCACAACTACCTCTATTACTACTACTAAAAAAACAACAAAAACAACAGCAGTTACACCACTACTACTACAAAAACTGCTATGAATAGTAGTAGTACTATCATTACTTCTACTACTAATACAAAAACACTTCAATGAATACTAATACTACCTCTACTACTACTGCGACTACCACTACTACTACTGCTACTACTATTGCTACTACATAGCTACTAAAACTAATAGAAATAGACATTTTTTCTCCTGGCTGCTTCTCATCTTAAATCCCTTGTCTTAACTTTTTTCTGTTTCTTACCAAGTATTTCTTTCTCTCTCTGTCTGTCTCTCTTTGTGATTTTGTTCTTGGCCAGCTATTGATTTTTGTAAGTTTCTAATCACTCCAGTCTCCACCACCTACTCTCTTTCTCTCTCCCCCTCCTGCAGGCGGAGATAGGTCCTGCTGCCTTGAACCTCACCGACACATCCGTGGGCGTCAGCAGCACCAGCAGCAGCAGCACCCCAGCTGGAAACAGCGGCAAGACTCCGCCTCCAGCCGGCGGTGCTTCCTCCCCCCCTGCTGCGGCTCCCCCAGGAGGCCGCCGCCCCACCTCCCCCGCCGCCAGGCCCCCGTCCCCGGGCTCCTCCGGGCGCGGAAAGGGCACCTGGAAGGTGGAGGACCTGGAGGGGGAGCTGGAGAGGAAGATAAAGATGCTGGAGAAGGAGCGTCAGGCCATGAGGAAGGAGACCCAGGGCCAGCATGAGAAGATCAACCAGGGCATCGACACAGTCAGCCACCGCATCACCGAGCTGGAACACAGTGAGTCCAGAGGGAGGAGGAGGAGAGGAGGATGTGGAGCAAGAGGAGGAGGAGGAGGAGGAGGAGGAGGAGGAGGAGAAGGAGCGTAGGGAGAGAAGAAAGGCATGGGGGAGGCGGCTATATACATGGAATAAGGAAGGGATGGATGAATCGATGATCAGAGGGAGGTAGTGATATGCTGTATATGTGTATACCATGGAAAGATGGATGGATGAAGAGATAATAAATAGTTTCAGGGATTGAGCGTGGATGGATGTATGGTTGGATCGCCAAAACAAGATGGACCAGAGCATTGGCACCAGGTCAACCGCTGCATTGCTGAGCAGCTGTACAGTGAGTTCACAGCAGGGAGAAGGATTAGATTAGATGAAACTTTAATGAGCGCTGTGGGGGAATTGGGTCATCGCAACAGTACAGAATAAGCTATAGATAAGAATAAGATAAATAGTGAGTACTAAAGGTAATGAAACAATGTCAAACAAGATTCCAGATTGAAAATAAAAATAATGCAGCAAGTAAATACATGTCGAAATGGATGTGCAAGTCTGCATTGCTAGCTACTTGCATTATCGGCCTACTGATGGGAGAACAATACGCAGAAATGGGTCCCGACATGCAAATATGCATTGTGAAGAGGGTATATAGAGAGGAAAGGCATGGAAGGAGAGACATACGATGTGAGGAATGGAAGTCTGGAGATCTTTTGCTGTTGTATCTCCAAAAAGTCAACATCGAAAATTTAGAAAAACAGCCTTATTTTATGGTTGACATACACTGTACATGTAAACTCAGTTCAAGTAAAAAAAACTGAAATCACCAAAATTGGAGATATGTTTTTTTTTTGCAGTAGCAGAGATATGGAGAGAGGGAAGAGACTGAGGAAAGGAGAAGGGTGGTTGATGAGGACAGGAGGACACAGGAGGTGAAGAAATGGAGGTCTATAGGGGAGACTAAGAGGAGGTCATGAGGAATAAAGATTATTCTCTTTTTAGCTCTGTCATTCTTCCAACCAATCTAGATCTTCTCTGCCTTTAGAGCAGCAGCTTGGCTTGGAGTTAGAGAAGCTGATCGCTAACTGTAATGTTGTTGGTTTGATCCACACTGTCGTCAAGAGTGTGATGTGTAGTGAGCTGGCAGCTGGAGGGTTGATGGCAATACAATACATCTCTGGTCACCATTGTGATTGCCAAAGTGTCCTTGAGCAAGGCACCAAACCTCAAACTGCTCCAACTCTTGAGCTTGCATATGCGTGGGGCACGTGGTGTGTGTGTGTGTGTGTGTGTGTGTGTGTGTGTGTGCGCGTGTGTGTGTGTGTGTGTGTGTCTGACAGGGAAGGGAAGTGGTAAAACAAATTCCAGTGTCCTTGTAGAAATTGGCCAATAAAATATTATCCTCCCCCATCTCTCTCTCTCCTTCCCCGTCTCTCTTTTTCATCCTTTCTCTCATCCTTTCTCTCTCTCCCTCTCTCTCTCGCTCTCTCTCTCTCTCTCTCTCTCTCGGTCTTCCAGCGCTGACAGAGCCGTCGTTCCCCGATGGCTTCGTGCTGTCCTTCCCCATGCGAACCAACTACATGTACGGCCTGGTGAGGAAAGAGATGCCTGAGATGTACGCCTTCACCGCCTGCGTATGGCTCAAGGCCAAAGAGGGGGGCATCGGGACCCCGTTCTCCTACTCGGTCCCGGGGCAGCCCAACGAGCTGGTGCTGCTGCAGGGTGTCCACAACCCTGTGGAGCTACTCATCAATGACAAGGTAGATGAGAGCGTTTCTTCTGCCAGCAGTTCTCTGACACTGTTTCTCAGCCTTGGGGGTCGAGACTCTACTCCTCCCTCATAAGTCATAAAAATGCAAAAAAATCATTTATAAATATTATGTTTGTAATAAATTGGTTCCTCTGGTGAAAGAATTAGCATTT
The DNA here is from genome assembly GCF_046629955.1 of Centroberyx affinis. Classification (NCBI taxonomy): domain Eukaryota; kingdom Metazoa; phylum Chordata; class Actinopteri; order Beryciformes; family Berycidae; genus Centroberyx; species Centroberyx affinis. The sequence continues at coordinate 232,035 of NW_027280238.1, forward strand.
TTACAGCCTCTGGGCATAATTAGCCAAGTGAAATAGTAAAATAGTCTGAATTAGGAAAATTGTGAGCCTATTCTACTATTGAACACATAGACCATTGGCTGGTGGTAATTCAATGGATTAAACGTTCATTGTTGCTATGTGACAGAAAAAGTCTCTGTATCCATTTAAGGTTCTAATCAATATGATACTGATCATATCAAGTGTGGGGTCAGTTCACTGGATTGTCTTCAAAAGTCAATGAATCAATAATATATTTCTGAAAATGTTCATATATATAATTTGGGAAGGAAATAAGTAAGAATGTGAAAGCTGAAGTGAACTGACTCTAGTCCTATTCAATATGATAATGTTTTGTCCTATTTAATCTATATAATAAAGTTCTATCTATGACTCAGAAAATTGAATTTGAATTGTTCAAAAGTTGTGTAACCGGTGAATTGTGTAGCTGGATGTGGAACTGAGAGCTTGAACAAAAGACGCCCTTGAATCACACTTTCAACACATTTCTAGTTGCATTTGAATTCCTTTCCTTTTTCTTTCGCATCCATTTCAAGAGAGCCTAAAAACTTTGTCTTCTCTGACCTGTAGGTGGCGCAGCTGCCCCTGTCCCTGCCGCAGGATGAGTGGCAGCACATCTGCGTGAGCTGGACCCTGAGGGACGGGGTGTGGAAGGCCTACCAGGGGGGCAAGATGAAGGGGAGGGGAGAGGGACTGGCCGCCTGGCATCCCATCAAACCTGGGGGAGTCCTCATACTGGGCCAGGAGCAGGTGAGACGGACGGATGGAGGGAGGGAGGGGTGGATGGATGGGTGGGTGGGTGAGTTGGTGAGTGGATGAGGTGGGTGAGTGGATTAAGGGAGGGAGTGGTGTGCATGTTTGCATTGGTGGATTTGTAAATGGAAGGAGAGAAGTAGGGCTGGGCGATATGGTTGAAATCAATATGATAATCATAAGGATTTTTCTCGATATCAATATATATCACGATATGGTTAATGTATGCAAAATCACGTTAATAATAATCAAATTAATGTTCATCTCATTGAACCGAATGGTAATGTTAGGTGTGGTGTCAAACAAAACTGAAATTTTCAAATAATATTCCTACCATACCTCATTTTATCAGAGTTTTTAAGTAAAATTTCCTTGTCATCATCAATTTAGACAGTAGAACTGTGTGTCACGATATTAAAATATCTTCATATCATAACGATATGATTCCACTGAAAGACGATAAACAATAATATTGAATTATCGCCCAGCCCTAGAGAGAAGGAGGTTTGGATAGATAGATAGATAAATAGATAGATAGATAGATAGATAGATTGATAGATAGATAGAGACTACCATCAGTCTTTCACACATGGACGGACAGAGACCTAATGGTGTTTATCCTCACGCTGGGCTGCCTCTCATTTTCATTAGCGAGACACAGAGATTACATAACCACTATGAAATGACATTATCCCCCTGGCTGCCCTGGTGTCAAAAGCCCAAGCAAAAGCACATTTGACAGCAATCTGTCTTACATAAAGGATAAAAACCATAAAACTGGGACTCAATTTCTGCAAGACGCTGCACGTCGCAACAAGACTCGATTTACTGGACAGTTATTAGAGAGAGGGACCAGTTTGTAAATCTTCTTTGAGGATGAATGATGAATCGCCACTGTGTGGATACACTGACCAGATGTTATGGGGCAAATGGGGCAAATGGGGCAAATGGGACACCCCCCCCACAAGAGTGCTTTCAATGAGGATAAATATTTTATAATCTTATTTTGGGGCAATCTGGGGACATTACATGGAGAGAGGAATCACAAAACAAGATTTCTGTGTATAGATAGAGCTTCATCTCACAATGTTTTCACCAGGCAAGATGACTAAAAGCACGTTATTGTTTACACCAATGGCCTGGGTAGAGAGGGGGTGTAGTTGTTGGATCAGAGATATAGCTATACTTTTACTGATCCAGACCTAAGTATAGGCCTACTAACTGAGTCTATTTTAAAGAGCTTCACTCCAAAATGAGACATCCTCCACCTGCTGTGCAAATGAAAGCTAGCATGAAAGTAAAAGTCATCGTGGAGGGCCATACAAGTTATTAGCTCACAAAATACCTGTACCCACAGTTTTATATATTAATGCTTTGTTTGTAAGTGGAATTATAGGTAGAGGTAATTTCAGCCAAACAATTCATATGGTCAAAGATGCGTTCCAACCGTTCTGATAAATTTAAATAAATACATTAATTAATAAATAAATTAACTGGGCTAATTGGAATTGGACTATTGGAATTGAACTATTTTTTGGTAGCCTAAACTACTTCGAAGAAAAAATTTCAGACGTACTCATATAGGCTACAAGTAGCCACAAAGCTATAATATACGTGTTACTGTATATAATCCCCTTGAAGACATTTTTTGCTGTGATTATTGACCTTATTCCTTTTGTGACTATTCTCAATTTGAACCACACTCCGAAACTCGACCTAGAAAGGTTGGCATATAAAACTATCGCTACTTGAACACATTAGTGAGGAGTTCAGATAGACCTAACAGTTCTCAAATTAGCTAGCAATCTTGGGAACAGGGTTAGGGAACAACAACTACGACTGCTTCAATTTAGCAGGGATGTTGGCTAGCTTACTAGATAGCTGAACTCGCTAACTAGGCTAGATTCCGGAGGCTAGCAATCTTGGCCTCTTGGCTATTAATAGTAGCTTTCTTGAATCAAACTCTTAACGTTTCCCGACTCTTCCTACCCAAGGACACGTTGGGCGGGCGCTTCGATGCCTCCCAGGCCCTGGTGGGGGAGCTCTCCCAGTTCAACCTGTGGGATCGGGTGTTGAAGCCCGCCGAGGTGGCCGCCCTGGCCGACTGCAGCTCCACCGTGCTGGGCAACATCGCCCCCTGGACCGACCACGACGTAGATGTCTATGGGGGGGCCACCAAGGAGTCCCTGGACCCCTGCCACGCCGCCCAGAGATCCAACCCCTCAAGCTCCAAACAGTGAGGGGTTAGACTAGGTGGAGGAAAGGGAGAGGTCAGCCAAGAGCGGTCAGGCTGTTTTTGAGGTTGATAAAGGGTGAGAGGAAATTTGGGAGTTGACTTTAGGGAGCTATAAAGGTGTAGCACATTGGAGTTTTGATGTTTTCTTTGTGAGGGATGGGAAGGCTGCCGGTGGACTGAAAGATGTGATGGAGCTATTAAGTAAGATCGGTGTATCTGTTTTTTTTCTGTTGATGTCCACGCTCATGTGTTTACTTCTGTAATGCGATACAGTGAGATTTGAGCTCAGCCACAGAATCACCTTAGTGAGGGTTGCATGGGTGGATCAACTTCTGGCATGGACTGAAAGTGTTTTGGTCACTGGACTCTAAAGGTGCATTCAGTCATTGATTTTTTATTGGCTCTGGTTCAATTTACCATCCTCTGTTTTGGCCAAGTAATCTACTTGGTTATGATGGGCAGAGGGTTTTTGATGCTTTAGAGTGCCGTTACGGAGTGAACCTTAATGATGCCATTCATATAAGGGTTTCTTAACTTCTCAACAAAGTGACACAAAGTTTTGTCTTTTCTCGTCTTGTGTCCAGTTGCTTGTGTTTGATGCCAAAATTTGATTTCTGTGATGCCACGTGTTATCATGGCTATACATATATTGATTTTAATAATCAGTGGGAAAAACAAAAATGAGTTCAAAGTTTTTTTTTATTTTGTTTTTTACGGCATCCCGTTGAGCAATGTGTACTTTAAGTTTTATATATTGCATACCATGATTTCTTAATACAGTGGTCTTATAAATGTGTATTGTGTAATGTATCTCTGCTAATGTTGCTCTGTGCCAGTCCTCTCCCCCTGCTTTAACTCACACATCTCACAGACCTGCCATGCTAAATTGCAGCATTTTTATTGTTTGCAACTTACACAAAGCAGTGCCCTCAATTGACTTCTGAAATAAACACTTTTGCCAGCTTGATGTCTATCGAAGCACCAAACATACACTGAAATTGTTAGAAATCTGGGTGAGTTTGATTACATTTAGACCTGTTGTTTTGTACCCTTGAATGTAAACCTGATGGAATGTATCTGTATTTGCATGATCAAAGTATTTTCAGCAAGAAGGTCAGATTCCTATCATCAAAAGACAAAGTGACAAATTATATACAGTGGATGGTCCCCAAACTACCCCCACACACTGAAGCACACTCAAATGAATGTCTCTTTGGCTAATGTCCTCACAGAACACCTTATAGGTTTATGCGATGTCGGGGGTCCGAGGGGGAAGTGCATGGCTTTGATGGAGTAAGAATTGATCCCTCGGCAGCCATTTTGAACTTGCGGGATAGGTAACTACCCGGAAGATCAGCATATGTGTTACTTCAACACATAAGTGACCTCACATAATATATATCATATCAAATTAGCTAAAACTCAACAAACTACAACAACTGCTTGAATTTAGCAGGGAAGTCAGTTAGTTTACTAGCTAGCTATTAGCTAGCTAACTAACTAATGAGCTATTAGCTAAAGTCACTAGCTAGCTAACTAGTAAGTGACTAGCTATTTGCTTGCTTCCAGTTGATTCCAGTTAGCGAGTTTTTTTGTTTCGAATATGGTTTTCAATGGGGAATCTGTGAAATGATAAATGTTTTCTACAGTAGAACACAGAGTCTTCCACCCCAAGTGCAATGTTCAAAATGGCCACTGTGGAAATAAGGTTAATAGAGCTCAGTGGGTGGAGCAAGGCACTCACACTGCCAGGGGTAAGGGTTCAATACTGTGGATAAAATAAAGGGGAATTACTGCAGGCATCATGCTCTGTGCTTCCCTCCGCTTACCTCAAGATATCAGCCCCACATCAGATTTGACACCTGGTTGTAAAGTGCCTGCCTGGGCTCACATGCCCAAAACAATAGTCAAGTGTTTTTACGTTGTCTTCTTCATATCTTTCTTCTTTCTCTCTCTCTCTCTCTCTCTCTCTCTCTCCCTCTCTCTCTCTCTCTCTCTCTCTCTCTCTCTCTCTCTCTCTCTCTCCCTTTCTCTCAGTGTCTCTCTTGCTTTTGGTTATGATGTTAAAGGCTGTGACATCAGTGTTGTGATTGTCCTTATTTGCACCTTCATGGATCTTCTATGATATTGTGAAATATGTGGATGAAAAAAATAAATAAATAAAATGGTTTATGACAACACTTTCAGGTCATACATCAAAGAATAAAATCAACAAAATGTTTGTCGGCTGTATGTGTGTGTGGGTGTCTACGTGAGTGAGTTTGTGTGTGTGTGTGTGTGCGTGTGTGCGTGTGTGTGTTCTCTTTACACCTGTCAACTCATCTGGATTACACCTAAACTAGTACAACTGCAGGGATACTCTAAGCCTTCATGACTACGCACACACACACATGCACACACACACACACACACACACACGCACACACACACACACACACACAGACACAGGTATTTAGATCAATCTCATTTAGTTGTAGTCAGACGAGATTAGCCGCATCTTTGCTGACAGATTAATTTGACTCACTCAAACACACTCACACACGTGCTTTGATGGAAAAAGTGAGGCGAGTATTCACAAGAGACAGGAGAAAGTCTGGTCTTTGATAGAGACATAATAGATTAGTCATAGTTAAGCTAAGACAGAGGCTGCTCTGCAGTGATGGGCTGACACTCCTCGATTGGCGAGTTTTGATTCGTGACTGTTGATCTGCCCACACACACAACAATTCTTGGCGTTTCGCTCAGCTGCACTGTGATCTGATGTGTAACCTCCCACTGCGAACATTTCATAATATAATTTGTCTCACTTTGTCTTGGTTTCCTCTCACTTCTTCAGTGCAGATTGTTTCACACTTTCTTTTGACAAAGGAAAGAATAAAAACAATTCTTGTTCTTTTTACTGCTACTCCTACTCATCACACTACCATTATTACCACTGCTGCTGATACCACTACCAATGTAATACTACAACAATTACTATTACTGCTACTACCACTACTGCGACTACCACTACCACTACTACTACAACTAATATCATGTGATCAATAACTTTCAAATGGTCAAACAAATTGTGTTTTTTCTCTGTTAAAATGGTTGGCTAAAAGAGAAGCAGTTTGATTAGGAGAGCTGTCAAAAGTTTTAATGCTGCTGACGTGCCCCTGAGCAAGGCGTTAAACCCAAATGTGGTGTGTGTGTGTGTGTGTGTGTGTGTGTAGGGTGGGATACAACACAATTGGCAATTGCACAAAGTATGGCATGGAGATTATACAGTATTTACCTTACAGTATTCTAATCGTGTCTGGTGATTTGGCTGCCCGTCCATGAATCAGTCAGTCAGACAGGCAGCCAATCAATCAATCAATCAATCAATCAATCAGTGAGTGAGTGAGTGAATGAGTTAGTCAGCTAGTCAGTTAGTCAGCCAGCCAGTCGGTCAATCAATGGATGAATTAATCAATCAGTGAGTGAGTCAGTCAGCCAGTCCATCAGTCTGTCAGCCAGTTGTCAGTCAGTCAGTTAGTTAGTCAGTGAGATAGTCAGCAAGTCAGTCAGTCAGCCAATCAGTGAGTCTGTCAGTCTGTCAGCCAGTCATTCAGTTAGTCGATCAGACAATCAGCCTGCAGTCAGTGACTCAGTCAGCCAGTCAGTAAGTCAGCCAGTCAATCAGTTAATTAGTCGATCACACAATAAGCCAGCCAGCCAGTGAGTCAGTCAGTGAGTCAGCCGGCCAGTCAATGTTTCCCTCCACCCTTATACTTTCTGATTCTCTCTCTCTGCTGATCTCTCCTTGGCTGCAGCTTGTTAGCGGCGTCGCATGACGTCTTCCTCTCCCCTCCCAACAATCCGCTCCTCTTCCTCTGCTGCTGAATAATAGATACACCATAATTACCTCTCCCTCAGGCAGGAATTATGGAAATCTTCGCTTGACCCCACCACCGCCCCCAACCCCAAACCCAACCCCAACTCCCACACACACACATACACACACACACATACATACACTATCGCTCTCTATCCCCCTCATGAATATTGATATGTACATCAAGTCCTCATCCTTCTCATAACCTTTCTCAACCCTTTTTCATCCACTGCTGCACAAAAGCAAGCAGCATGTTGCAGTCTTTCTCGTGAAGGACATAGAATAAAAACTATTTTTATTATTTATTTATAATCAGTTCATCGCCGTGAGCTCTCCTGTCTGGTACTTCTTCTTCCACATCCTCCATAACTATATTCTATAATTTCTCCATCGATCATTCCATCCGTCCATCACTTCCAACCACTTTGCTCTTGAAACCTGTTTTCTCTGATTCAGTTTCTTTATTTTCTTCCCTAAGTGTAGCAACATTTTTTTCCTTTTTGTTCACAATTCAGTCTCATCTCATTCTGCAGAGTGTTTACAGACTCTGCTCTTCTCCTCGTGATGAATACATTCCTCAAGGTCTTGTCTCACCTCCTCCTCTCTTGCAGCCGGCATCTGTTAACTGCATCTTGTCTGTCGGGTGCATCTCCATCTCTTTCTCTCCACTCTTCTGCTTTGTTTTGCCCTTTTTATTTCAGCTCACCTATCAGACCTCTGGCCCTTTTCTTTTTGTAGTATTTCTCACTCTCTCTGTCACACTGTTTTATAAGAAGCTGTTTCACACTTGATCCAAGACAAGTGCACACAACCTACAGCTACACCAGTCATCTTTATCATTATATCCCTCTCTTCTCACTCCTTTGTTTTTTATTGTATACCACCCGCCTCCATTTTTCCAACACTTGTGGTTCCCTTTATTTCTTTCGTTGGAGTTGAGCTAATAATATAGATACTCCACAGCTACTGACAGTCGAAATGGACTCAGAATGTGAGTTGCCTCACACACACACACACACACACACACACCTAGTTACACATACATACACACGCACGCACATATAAATTAATTTACTGGGTCTTGAATTTATGTCGTCACCAAGTCAATTGGGGTGATCAAAACCCTGCAAACCCATTTCATAACATAATATTAATCTGTTGCTGCGCAATTAGTTAATGGCTGATGGTCTCTCTGAGCCAACATACTCTTCAGAGAGGAGGCAGGAGGCAGGGGAAGAGAGGGGAGGGGGTTTATAATCATGACATCTGCGAAGAAGATACCTGTGGTTGCATCCTCAACCTGATTACAGAGAGAGGGAGGGAGAGAGAGAGAGAGAGAGAGAGAGAGAGAGAGAGAGAGAGAGAGAGAGAGAGAGAAAGAGATAGATTACCATGTGATCTGTCTGTCTGCTTCTCCAGGGATTGATAATCCACTCTAATCCAGAATTGAACAAGAGTCATTGTTTCAGAAACCAAATGAATCCAGATGGTATCGGTGGTATTCAGATTGTGTTCTACAGCGAGTGTGTGAGGCTAAATGCACAACTCAAGTTAAAAAAAAATACAAAACTTTCAAAGAGACTCTGGGGGTCTCGCGCTCTCAAATCTTTGTAGGCCTGTTTGTGTGTGTGTGTGTGTGTGGTGCACGCCGACAATTCTGGGTCAAAACTCTCCACCTGGGGATTCCACCCAGATGTTTCCAACAGAATATGGGTCAGATTCAGTAAGAGGGCTGATTAGAAAGGATAGAAAATGGTTTTACTCATGGTCCACAAAAGGCAGGAAAAACAAAGCCTGCTTTCCCAGAGTGGTTCTAGACAGAGGCATAATATTAAAATAGAACAGAAGAGAGCTGGCTAGCCACATGGTACTGTGGTTCAACAAGTGATTTTCCCCCACGTTAGTAGACTTATTATCCTCTATGGGGGGAAGCAAGGCTCTGTTATGTGATTGCTATCATCAGCAATTGCGAATGTTTCAACCTTAGTGTTGAAAAATACGCTTTTTTGAGTGTCAGACACATATGTTTCTATGACACCTATTACAATACCCATAGGCCTTGTCAACTCCCGACCTATCACATGATCAGAACATCTCTGTCACTCTCCTCAGCACCAATTTGACCCTAAGGTAGCTAGCCATGTGCTCCTTAACAGCCCTGGTGTCATTCCTCATGTATTCACTCTTGGGGAATCTGTAAACTGCTGTACAATTGTGGACACCGGAGAAGTGGTTACAATCCAGCACAAAACACTGCATCATTTTCATCATGGAGAGACGGCTGTGGCGTAAAGCACTGTGGAAATTGTAGTTCTTTACCCAGATAAGGCTGTTTTGTACACAGCCTTGATTGTTTTCAAATGTTTCTCAAACTTCAAAACGCAAATCAGTGATCGACTGAATGAGTGGATCCATATGGAACCAGCTATTCTGAAATCTGAGCACTAAAAATGAATGGCCAAAAAACTTGATGACGTCGGGATTGCCATATGACAGCTCTATAAAATATTATGATATGATATGATATGATCATATCTATCTATCTATCTATCTATCTATCTATCTATCCATCTATCTACCCACCCTCCCTCACTCTCCATCCATCCATCCATTCAGGTGACATAACGGGTGGTTTAGAACCACTGTTGCTTATCCAGTTGATTGACAAACTCTGAACCAATAGGGACGAAGCTCAGTTGTAGTGGGCGGGGTTTTCCCTGTAAGGGCATCTCTTGTTTAAAATGTCTCCTTAACAACCGGTCCGGGAGTCAAACAGCTAAACTTTTGAACAAAAGCCACGTAAGTAACATGTAACACTGCATTTATAAAACCCGATAACAAAATGTAAGTCGTATTCATTCGCCAGTAAGTTGGAATAGGTTGCATTTGGGTCAGAAAACATCAACCGGTAGTGTCAGCTGGTTGCCATCTAACAAGCTAAGCTAATTAGCAAACGCTAGCTACGGTTACTAACCTGACCAAGCCTGCGTTCACGCACACCAAGCTTGGTAACGTTAACAGAACAACCTTAACGGGTGATGTTTGACAGTGTTTTCAAATGGAGAAACGAGCTACTTTGCCAGAAACGACGATGAGACACTTTTTGTGGCTAGCTAACATTAGCTAAGTGAGGTTGGCTAACGTTAGCCTCGTCTCTGGCCGGGTAATGTTACAATATACACAGCGTTGTTACTGGCATAACAAGCTGGGTCTGCAGTGCTGATGCTGGCACCAGAATATGTTTCTTTATGTACCATTTCATAGCCAACAAGACCAGGCAGCTACATATCTTTTTGATTCTTTCCCATGTAATGATGTAACTGTTAAATGTCACGTCTTATTTCCAGGAGTCGGAATGGCTGGGACTGGAGAGGGCAAGAAGGAAGAGGCCGACTACAAGAGGCTGAACAGCTTCCCTCTCATCAGGGTATGAAGTGGGACGATGGCAGGAAATAAGAGCCAGGGGCACATCACCTATGAACATGTTCTGTCTGCATTTGGGAGCAGTCCTTTCTTATAATGACAAAAATCTAAATTGCATTTGTAAGTGATGAGTAAGCTTTTGCTGTGATGTAGTATGACTTGGCTGCTGATGTGAAGTAGGCATGGCTGCGACTGCAAAATCTACAGATCCTGACTTAAAAGTAGTCAGATGGTTTGCATTAAATTGACTTAATTTTCTTGAGAAAATCAGAATCACCTTGAAGATTAGGTATACGTTCAGATCATTGGGATTATAAGTAAAATACCCCAATTCACAGATTGCTGCATTACATGTTAACATAGTGACTGACACTCGTCAGTTGCTTGCAGAATCAAAGTTAACTAAGGCAATCACAACTAATCTTAGTTGTTAAATTCCTGTTTACTGTATTATATATGGATGTGAGAGAGAGAGAGAGAGAGAGACAGACAGACAGAGATTCAAAGAGTGAAATGGAGATCATTATCAACTATGTTTGTCTGCAGCACACAGACATGCCAGAGGAAATGAGGGTGGAGACCATGGAGCTGTGTGTGACAGCCTGCGAGAAGTTTGCCACCAACAATGAGGTGTGTGTGTTGTGCTTTCGTTCTTCGATGACAGTTGTTGCTTGTTTATAAATCGATGTATACATGACATCTGTGTCCATAGATACTGGTTCCTGCTAGGGAATTAGTCACTCTCCTGATATGGGCAATTGTTTTGTTGAGAGTGTAAGGCTTAATGTCCCCATGAAATGAACTTCCATTACTTTTACTTCCTGGAAAACAGAGTATCTTTAATGGTGACATCATGCTGCACCAGTAGGCGTAAATAAAAACCAATAAAATATCAGAGATCTTTGAACAATCCCGCCCCTCCACCCCTCCCATCAAATAAAACTGCCTTTCTCTCCCTGACTGATATTCCACTGGATTAGACTTTTGAATGATCCCTCCCTGCGTTATGTACTGCCCCAACATCCTGTTTTAACAGGAAACACATCAAATCAAGGGAGTAAAGATGTGTTTCATGGGGTCTTAAAGTCCTTCACCACGTCGACCATATTCTTCATTGGGATTCTTGGGGCCTGTGTCCACCACCGACCTCTTGAGCGCTTGCAGCGCTGGTGCTGAGCGCTTTGGCAGCGTCAGGTGAGCGCTGGAGCGAGGAGCTGAGCGAGGAGCTGAGACGACGTCTCCGGGTGTTGTTGCTATGATAAACGTTAGCTTAGCTAACGTTAGCTACAAAACGGGTTGGTCCTGTCCCTGCTTCATCCTTATTGGTTGGTAGAACTCTGAAGTGACATTGATGAGCGGTGTGCTTCAGACAAAGTTGAAATTGTTTCAACTTGAGAACAGGTCCAGCGTCACGGTGCTAAAAACAGGTGAGGTACCTGTTTTAGGTCGTAAGCGTTGAAAGTGCAACTTTTCCATAGGAAATAATGAAGAAACAGCACCAGCACTTTTTTCGCAGGTCTTTGGTGGACACGGCCCCTTACTCTGTTTCACACAATGCCTTATTTATTTCTTATTCTGTATTTCTTCTTTTTTTTTTTTTTACGTCTCTCTGTCTCTCCCAGAGTGCAGCGAAGATGATCAAGGAGTCCATGGACAAGAAGTTCGGCAGCTCGTGGCATGTGGTGATCGGCGAGGGCTTCGGCTTCGAGGTCACACACGAGGTCAAGAACCTGCTCTACATGTTCTTCGGAGGGAGCCTGGCTGTGTGTGTGTGGAAATGCTCCTAGCACATCCTTCCTTTCCCTCCTCCTTTCTGACTTTTTCTATGACCAGGCTGGAAATTAACACCAGCTACCAGCCAGATGCTGGTTACGTTTTGGCTGCGGCAGGTCAGTTTGTCTGCGCTAACAGCCGCAGTAGCAGGTGATGAACCATCATTTGGAGGTCTTATCCTGTCCTAAACATGTAGTTGGCTGGCAAAGTGAATTTTGGAGTGCGACAGTCACTGTGGCTGGTAGGCAAAAAAAAAAAGTTTTCATGCCTTGTCTGTCACTGCTCTCTCTCTGCTTTCCACCCTCCATCCATCTCTGATGCCGGATCCGCATTTTGTCATGTGTGAGCGTGCATGTGCAAGCACGAGTTCACCTCCTAAAAAATGCAGCCAGCCAGGGTCTCCAATGTCCTTTCTCCTTATTTCTCTTCAGGGACTGCGTGTGCGTGTGTATGTATGTTTGTGTGTGCTGGACACACACACTGTTTTTGAAAAACATTACATTGTCGCCTTCCTCTGCAGTCTGACCAGATTTTGTGCAACAGTGAAAAATGTTCACGCCATCTGTAAGCTTTCACGCACCGTCTCTCTCTCTCACACTCTTTCTCTCGCTCTCTCCAGTTACACTGTAGTCTTTCAAGAAAATTTTTAATATTTTTTATGTGTAAATATTTTGATGCGACTTGAAGAAAATTCTTTTTAAAGACCAGTGTCATGTTCTTGTTATATTGAAGGGCTCAGACTCTCTGGAGCCAAACAACACTAAACCAGATCCAGTTTTTCTCCCTGTAGAGGTGTTTGTAATAATCCCTAATAAGATAATATCACCCTGCTGGGTGATATTAGCAAATGTGATTGTTTTATGTTGAAGCCAGTTTTAATGATCCAGTGGAATCGACCGGTATGCGTGAACTGACCTGATTGTACAATAAACTCTGAATTGTGATTGAAAAGATCTGATTGATTGATTGATCTGATTGATCTGAAAAGGTGAACGTCAGTGTCGTCTCTGTGCTCCTCACTAGAGCTGCAACGATTAATCAATTAATCGATTAGTTGTCAACTATTAAATTAATCGCCAACTATTTTGATAATCGATTAATCGGTTTGAGTAATTTTTAAGAAAAATAAGTCCAAATTCTCTGATTCCAGCTTCTTAAATGTGAATATTTTCTGGTTTCTTTCCTCCTCTATGACAGTAAACTGAATATCTTTGGGTTGTGGACAAAACAAGACATTTGAGGATGTCATTTTGGGCTTTGGGAAACACTGATCCACATTTTTCACCATTTTCTGACATTTTATAGACCAAACAACTAATCAATTAATCGAGAAAATAATCGACAGATTAATCGACAATGAAAATAATCGTTAGTTGCAGCCCTACTCCTCACTAGATTACTTAGTGGGCTGGGAAGGCTACATTTACATTTTACATTCAGCTGATGCTTTATTCAGAGAGAGTTAGAATGAGTGCAACAGTAGAGTTAAGTTTCAAGTCCTCGAGCACCAACATTACAAGCAACCGCCATTCCTGTGACCCCAGAGAGATCAGTAAGAGAGGAGTGCCGTTAAAAGAATAACAATAAGAGTTGGAGAGAGAGGAAGAAGGGATTTCTGTCGAGTTAAGAGCAAATTAGAATGTGTAGCGGAAGAAGATATGGGAGAGGAGATGTGATTAGCTGTGCAGGAGGGAATGTGAGACCAGGAGCACGGATTAGAGAGCTAATTTTTGGAAATGTGGTCCTCAGATTACAGAAGAGATAATACATCTCCTGGAGGTAGATTTGCTGGGGGCATGACATTTTTCAAACCACTTGTTATAATATTATTCCAAAAACTAATTGGGAGTTGGATGAACACTAGAATCGCAGTGCACACAGATTTTGATTTAAATCCCACACAGCTATGCAGTATGAGCTGCTACACAGGCTTTGCTAGGAATCAAAAGAGACATTTTTCTTGTGGAGGAAAAGATGTGGAGTGTCAGCTGTCGGGTGTTAAAACGTCACAACAGATGAGTGAAAGCGTCTGCTCTACATATTGGAATAAACTGCAAGGAGCTACTTTCATAAGATTTTGTGTGCATCAGAAATATACTGAGGAGAAGACGAACAGACACCACTAAAAAAAGAGAAGAACATTGACGGGTTAGTGTTAATATGGAAAAAGAAAAAAAACGTACACAATTGAATGTTAGAGCCTGTTGTCAGGGTGGATGAAGAAGAGCAGATGAGGCAGGTTTTCCCAGAGAAATGTGGGAAGAAGGACAGCTGCATTGACAGGACATTACTGTGGCATTTAAATAGTCGTTACTTCTCTCCCAAGGCACTTGTCATATTGTGGGGAACAGTTTCTACATCTGTCAAGTTTAGCATTCCTCATTGAAACCGACAGACACGGCTAGACTCAGACATGCAGCTGGCTGTGCTTCGTGATTTCAATGAGGAATGCTTCCAGTCCTAGCAAGCTGTTTGAGGTGCATCGTTGCATCATTACAGAAGTGAAATCAAAGTCATAAATAAAAAACACAACCACAAAGATTAGGATATAGAGAGAGATATCAAAAAGCAGAGAGTACGATATGGATAGGAAGAAGAAAATATAACAAAAGGTAAAAAAAAAAAAGCACCTTCATCTTGCTGTCAAGGACTTTACAGATACAGATGCTGTTACCTGATTCAACACAAGTATACAATCCAGTCCAAGAGCATACAGTTGAGGCCATATATTTAAATACACCTAGGCTAAAGACATTCAAACTCAATTTTTCACAACTCCACATATTTCATGTTACCATACATTTCTTGTGTTAAGTCAATAGGGTGTCTACTTTATTTCCATAAGAGATCATTTCAAAATAATAGCCAAGAAAGATATTTATTTCAGCTTTTATATACTAGAACAGATTTTCAGTGGGTCAAAAGTTTAAATACACCAAGTTGACTGTCTCTTTAAACTGTATGGAAGATTCCAGAAATTGATGGAATTACTTTTGGAAGCTTGTGATATGCCAATTGTCATAATTAGGAGCTAATTGGGAATGCACCTGTGTTGTAATGGGGAGTGCACCTTTATTTAAGGGCCTACCCTCAGAGTCAGTGCCTCTTTGCACTTGATACCATGGGAAAATCCAAGCAACTTAGCCAAGACCTCAGAAAAAGAATTGTGGCGCTCCACAAGTCTGGTTCCTCCTTAGGGGCGATTTCCAAGCGACTGAAGGTCCCACGAGCGTCTGTGCAAAACATTGTACGCAGGTATAAAAATCTTGGAACCACACAGACACTGAATCGTTCAGGAAGAAGGAGAAAATTATCCCCTAGGGCTGAACGAACCTTGGCCCGAAAGGTTCAACTGAACCCCAAGACAACAACAAAGGAGCTGGTGAAGGAGTTGGAGGCACAGGGTACCAATGTGTCTAAATCCACTATTAAGAGAGCCCTACATCGCCAAGGCCTGAAAGGCTGTCGTGCACGGAGGAAGCCCCTACTCCAAGACCGGCATAAAAAAGCGAGAATGAAGTTTGCAGATGATCACCAGGACAAAGACATAGCCTTTTGGAAGAGGGTTCTCTGGTCAGATGAGACAAAAATTGAACTGTTTGGCCACAATGATCAGCGCTATGTGTGGAGGAAAAAGGGTGAAGCTTTCCATCCAAATAATACCATCCCAACTGTGAAGCACGGGGGTGGCAACATTATGTTGTGGGGTTGTTTTGCTAGAAATGGGACTGGTGCACTCCAGAAAATAGATGGCATCATGAGGAAGGAGGATTATCTGCAAATACTGAAGCAACATCTCAAGACATCAGCTAAAAATTTGAAGCTTGGTCGTAATTGGGTCTTCCAGCAAGACAACGATCCTAAGCATACTGCCAAAGTTGTGACAAAATGGATCACAGACAACAAAGTAAAAGTATTGGAGTGGCCATCACAAAGCCCTGACCTGAATCCAATCGAGAATTTGTGGACTGAACTGAAAAGGCGTGTCCGAGTAAGGAGGCCCACAAACCTGACCGAGTTACACCAATTCTGTCAGGAGGAATGGGCCAAAATTCCGGCAAAGTATTGTGAGAAGCTTGTGGAAGGCTACCCTAAGCGTCTGATTCAAGTGAAACAATTAAAAGGCAACATCACCAAATACTAACAGAGTGTATTTAAACTTTTGACCCACTGAAAATCTGTTCTAGTATATAAAAGCTGAAATAAATATCTTTCTTGGCTATTATTTTGAAATGATTTCTTATGGAAATAAAGTAGACACCCTATTGACTTAACACAAGAAATGTATGGTAACATGAAATATGTGGAGTTGTGAAAAATTGAGTTTGAATGTCTTTAGCTTAGGTGTATTTAAATATATGGCCTCAACTGTATGTGCAGGATGTGCAAATGTGTAGAGCTGCATCGATTAATCGATTAATCGATTAGTTGTCAACTATTAAATTAATTGCCAACTATTTTGATAATCGATTAATCGGTTTGAGTAATTTTTTAAGAAAAATAAGTCAAAATTCTCTGATTCCAGCTTCTTAAATGTGAATATTTTCTGGTTTCTTTACTCCTCTATGACAGTAAACTGAATATCTTTGGGTTGTGGACAAAACAAGACATTTAAGGACGTCATATTGGGCTTTGGGAAACACTGATCGACATTTTTCACCATTTTCTGACATTTTATAGACCAAACAACTAATTGATTAATCGAGAAAATAATCGACAGCAGATTAATCGACAATGAAAATAATCATTAGTTGCAGCCCTACAAATGTGCATCATTAACCATCTATATATCAGACTCCCAGATGGAGGTAACATGAACAGAATGTGATCATTTAAAAAGGACCTTTAATTACCAAGTAATTCATACAGATCGTGCAAGCAGGGCAACTATGCAAATATGAAGCAAATGTACAGAATAGAGCATAAGTACAGAAATATATAGGAATGCATCCTTGATATGAACAGATTAGTCCAGAGCTGAGCGTAGGGATGGGACAGTTCTGAATACTTTATAGCGAAGATGAAAGATAGATGTGACAAGTATCCAAAGAGGAAGAAGAACTAAAATTCAGAATGTTCCTGTGTTCCTGTTAAGTGCAGCAGAGAGAAGAGGGCATTTTGACCCAGGAGTGCGGCGAGGGAGGCAGCTTTTGTTTGTTGACAAATTACAACTCAAAGCAGAGTCTGGCAACTTCCACCTGAGCATCTGTTTACTCGAACACCCTGACCCCGAATCAGGTCAGCCTGCACTCTAGCCTCACAAATACTCTCTCTCTCTCTCTCCCTTCTGTTCACACACTCACTGCACAAATCTCTCCATTTCCCACACAATCAGTCAGTGTACTAAACATTAGGATCATATTTCTAATATTGAGCTGCAGGGATGGGCAATTGTGCCATGAAAAGTCTGGAAAGTCTGCAGGTTTTCATTCCAACCAAATTTTATTGACGTGTTGACATGCATTCTAGTAACACGATAACGGGGAAAACCCCAATTTACATGATTGAGTCAGAGTTGGATTTCTCTCCTTAAGTGACGTAAAACTCATTATTTTCATCTGGTCAAGTTTCTGTTAGGGATGGGACAATATCTGGATCTGGATTCCCCCGGATTATCGTGAAAGTAATACACTGATAGCTTTCCCCTGGATTCACCCGGCCGGTCTGTACATGCAATATATCGCAATACACAAATGTGACAATACGTAGCGTGGGGCAGAATAATGAATCATGATCTCAGCTCAATGAGACGCTTGCCCATCACAATTTCACAAGCTCTCCATCCACATTATATTATTTTCACTTTCTGTTGACAGTTTTAAATTGTTTACATCCTAGCAAGCCAGTGCCATCGCTAGAAAGATTTGTGTCTCAGATATAAACAGAATTCTGGACAGCCATACTTTGTTCTCACTGAACTTTTATTTATTACATCATATCGTGGTTGTATCGAATCATATCGTGAGATAAGAATATTGTCCCATCTCTAGTTTCTGTCTCATTACTTTGCACTTTGCAAACAGAACATGCTGGTAGATGTTTACTGCTTCGGGGAAAGTCGTTCTCTACCCGGTTATGTTTGCTCTCATGCACAGATGTAAAAACCAAAAGAAATTAGTCTAAGGGCAAATTCCTAGCGGTGTTAATTGGGTTTCTCATAATGCGATAACGGCCTTTATCTGATCAAGCAAATCACACTCTGCTGTTTACATGAACACTTGAATAATCGGGGAATTGCCTTAGTCGGACTATATTCAGTTTATTGGTGTGCATGTAAACACACTCAATGGTTCTCAGTCAGGACTCAGAGCTCTGCTGGCTTTCACTCTCTCCATCTAATCAGGGATTTACACCTGAGACGCCCTGGTGAATTCAATGAACCACCTGGCAGGACAGAAAACCAGCAGCACTCTCTGCCTCGAGGACCAGGATTGAGAACCTCTGGCTTCAAAATCCTTCTTTGACCTTTCTCCACCGCGTATACATCTACATCTCCCCTTCATGATTGAAGTGGATTTGATAGGGATAGATCTGGATTCCCCCGGATTATCGTGAAAGTAATACACTGATAGCTTTCCCCTGGATTCACCCGGGCCGGTCTGTTTCACGGAAGGAGCCCGTGTTTGTAATGTTTTGTACACTCAGCATATACTGTTCTGCTGCAATTAGTCTAACACCCCCACCGATGAATCAAGTCAGTCTTGTGTCAGTAAACACGGTCCCACCCTCCGCTGGATCTCATTCATTATTCACCTCAGACGCTCTTTATATATCTCCTCCCTCTCCCTGTGTCTCCTTGACTTCATTAAATATTCATACAAAGAGCCACAGAGTCACACTGAGGACTCTAGCTGGTGGCTTGCTCAATCTCAACACTGAAACGCTGAATACATTCCCCAGGATGTAGACTCATTATTTTGCTTTGCTTTGCTATTTTGTTGAAAGTTTGAGTGAAGTGAGGAACCGATCACCACCAGAGTAAACAGGCACTTAGTGTGAATAGTGAATGTCTGTCTTGCAAAGTGGTAATCCTCAGATTTTTATTTTTTATTTTGTCTCCATCTTTGGTGTGAATCGCTCATCGCTGTGGTGTTTTCTTGCACTGCACTTCCCAGAAATCACCTGTCAATCACTGTGACGTATTTTTCCTTGGATTCTCTCTTGATGCAGTTTGAGTTTCTGTAACGGAATTGTATCCAATTCCGGACACTCGGTCACTCACGTAATTTCCGGTGTTTACCAGCATTTTTTATACAGAATTCCCAACTGAAAGCTAAGTGATGTAAATTCATACACATTTCAGAAGCTAGGTATCAAATTTCATAAATATCTATACACATTTAAGCATATAAAACACTAAGTTACGAACTTAGTCACGAACAATTAGCGGGAAGCCTTAAATCCCACTTTGGGCGACAGTTACTTCATGTAGAGAATCGGTATTGGCTGATTAATGTTACAATCTTACATCTTACAAGTATCTGTAACATTATGAAGGTACAGGAAGGATCAATAAAGGGTTAATATTGAGTATATGAATACACCGACACGGACAAAAGTAAGTGTCCGGAATTGGATACGAATTTTTAATCTCAAAAATAGGTGCGCTATCATCCATTTGCAGGGACTGGAAGAAAATCAATTACAAGTTAAGGTAAAAGCGATATTAAACTTTAAAAAAGACAGATGGAGGATTCTTAATTTATGAGAAACTTCAGCGAAAACAGTACAGGATGTTCATTCCAAACAAACCGCTGTTGCTGCTGTCGACAGCGGGCGTTTACAGCAGCAAATGTAAAAGCTTTCATATGCTGCATGTAACTTGAATCACTGTTGTGTTACATCAGTCAGAGAGAGGGAGTAGACTGTTATTGATATGCAAAATATCATAGATTATTAATTTAACTGTTGCTGTTAACAATGTTTGGTACCATTACATTGTGTCCTCACCCCATGCTGCTCTGTTTTGAGAAGCTCAGTATCTTAGCAACCTCCTTACCACCTGCAATGACGGATGGAAGACTGGAGTGTCCATGAGCGTTTTTATGTGTGTGTGTGTGTGTGTGTGTGTATCAGAGAGAGAGAGAGAGAGAGAGAACAGAGAGAGAGGGGAGTGGGCAGGTAGCTGAGAGTGTGGTGACTGACATCTAACCGAATTCAATAGCTGGTAAAGAAAAGGAGCGGACAGAGGGAGTAAGTGGGTGTTTGAGAGTTCAGTGACTCCAAATTCACAGATTTCAACAGCTACTCAAGGAAGAGAGAGAGAGAGAGAGAGAGAGAGAGAGGAAGGGTAGGA
Organism: Centroberyx affinis; assembly: GCF_046629955.1. Lineage (NCBI taxonomy): Eukaryota > Metazoa > Chordata > Actinopteri > Beryciformes > Berycidae > Centroberyx > Centroberyx affinis. Next base: position 252,393 of record NW_027280238.1, read on the forward strand.
GAGAAAGAGAGGAACGGGTCGGGCGGTCAGCAGGTACAGATGGAGGGCGACAGGACAGTAGCCGAATAGAAGAGAGCTAAAGGGAGGGATAAATATTTCATCTGTGCAGCGCTAGTGGGCTTTTCTGTTGAGAAATGAGAAACACAATCCAATATTAATACGAGTGTGTGTTTGTCTTTATGCGTGTGTGTGTGTGTGTGTGTGTGTGTAGCTCCCACTGAGTCCATTTGGACTGTCAGCAGCTGTGGCTAGAGTTATATCATTAGCTCAACTCCAGCCTGAAATAAAAACAACCCGCAAAGTACTGAGAAGATGGAGGAGGGAGAAAGAGTGGTAAGGAAGAGGCAGCGAGGAGAGGGAGATGTGATAATGATAAAAGATGACTGCTGTGTGTGGTTGTGCGCACGTGTCTTGGATCAAGTGTGAAGCAGCTCGTTTATAATACATCAGTGGGAGACTGAGAGAGAGAGAGAGAGAGAGAGGGGGAGTGCATTAGATGAAAAGTGAGAAATTTAGTAAAAAAAAAAGAAAAGAACCAGAGGGCCGGGAGGTGAGCTGGGATAAGAAGAGAGAAAGAAGAAAAAAACCCAAAGCAGACGAGTGGAGAGAAAGAGATGGAGGTGCACAGGCAGACAAGATGCTGCCTGTTTGATGCCTCTCATCACGTTGCTTGGCCTGAAGTTATCCTTCAGAATGTTTTTTTTCACCCGTCTTTATGCTCCATGTTTATAAACTGCCAAATCAAGAAAGAAGGGAAAAAATGATCCCATGATGGTCCATGATCTGCGAGCTGTCAATCATTAGGAAAACAAGCCCATTTTATATCCGTTATATCTCATTAATGACACAATTACTTTGAAAATCGCCATAAGGAAACACATTAGAAGAAGTGAAATTAGCTACTGAGACCATAACCTCTTGTTGAAAAAATGTATTAACTTTATATTTTTAGTGAGAAGTTGGGTTGTGGTCCCATTGACTTCATGGAGTTGGGCGGTTTGGAGTCTTTTTGGAGCCGGCATCTCGTGGACGTTAGAAGAACTGCCGCTGCCGGCATTGGCTTCAAAATTCACTGCTTGGTTTCAACCAGCTCATCTCCTCTGCTTCACTTGCACTTAGCTGATGCTCTTATCCAGAAGTGCAACCTGAGAATAACATTATATTCCTAAAAGGGCAAGAGTGAAAGCTAAGGTAAGCTAAGGTAGGAGAAGAGACTGTGTTAGTCCTGAAATAGACAATAGATCATATGGTAATGAAAATTGATTGGTTTTCAGTTTAAATTTGAAGATTTCCATAGAATTCGCTTACTTAATCGCAAGAGGAAGTTAATTCCAACAAAGTGTCACAGTAATGATCAAATGTGAGATGGTGATGTCTAAATAAACACGAAAATAAATAAGAGGCAGCTGCATGTCATTTCTCCCTTCTTTCTCTCTCTCTGTCTCATTCTAATCTCTTTGTTGTCTTTCAAGAAAGTGTTTCATGTTTCATATGTGTAAACATTTTGATGGGACTTGAAAATTTGTTTTTGAATCCTTTGTTGTCTTGTTATGATAAAGGGCTCTGACACCCTGAATCCACTTCTATCTATCTATCTATCTATCTGTCTGTCTGTCTATCGGTGAATACAGGCGAAAGCTGTGTTTCCTTATTGAATGAACCTGTTAAATCTGCTTCATCCACGAAGCAGAGATGTAGATGTGAGTATTACAAAGATGAAGAAGAGCGAAGCACTCAAAGGGTCAACCGGGCCTCATGAATGTTCAGACAGTATTTCCAAACTCAAAGGTGATAAGAGACACTGCTTGGTTTCAACCAACTCATCTCCTCTGCTTCACTTGCACTTAGCCGATGCTCTAATCCAGAAGTGCAACCTGAGAATAACATTATATTCCTGAAAGGGCAAGGGTGAAAGCCACAGCAGCCTGATGCAGTGGTTAGAGGGGCCGTCCTTCAGCCAGAGGGACCAGGTTCAAGTCCCCATGACAGCAGGCATCCTCCTTGCTGAAGTGTCCTTCAGCAAAACACTGAACCCCTGCCAGCTCCAGGAGTGCTGCTCTGTAGCTGAGCCTGAGCTCTGCAAATGATGTAATACAGCAGACAGACAGTGTGTAATGATACAGACAGACCAGGAGGCAGCCCTAACCTGGGTTCCCAATGGCTGGTTCCTATATAAATACTGTGAAAGCTAAGGTAAGTTAAACAGGTAGTGTTGAGACACTGGCACATATTGTCCAGCGACCCTACAGTAGGTTGTGCTTTCCAAAACCCTCCGACATCTGGTAAAGAGTGACCTTTATATAAGGCCGAAACATTTCTTGTCCTCCCTCCCTCCTGGTAATTTCCCCTGTTCCAACTGTATCAATTGTAATGCCATGATCAAGGGAGATCACTTCTTACACCCACATACAGGCAAAAAAATCAGGTGTCAGGGGTAGAATTACATGCAAAACTACACATGTGGTGTATTTACTGAAATGTCCTTGTGGCTTTTGTTATGTTGGGAAAACAACCAGAGAACTGAAGACCAGAATTTCTGAACATAAGAGGGGACATCAGGACCAAAGATGAACGGTCTCCCATAGCCAGACATTTCACTGCTACTGGCCATGAGGTCTGTAGACTACGTTTTCAGGGCATTGAGGTAAAAAAAAAACGTGTGTTTTCATATTGATGACTGTATATATATATGTATATAATACTGTAAATATATTTTCTTATGTTTACTTATGTTCTATGCACAGTTATTGCTTGATTGATAATTGAAGACCCTGGTTGTTTATAAATATGGGCCACTCCCACTAGGGAAACAGAAACACTGAGGAAGGCCAAGGGCTGAAACACATACGTTACTGTGGCTGCTGTGCAAATAAAAGACATTTTTCTATATAGCTTACGTTTCTTGAGTTGGCACCCGAAGAAGTTGAAGTTTGGAGTCGAGCACGCCTATTCTCGTTGTTTCAAAGCTAAGGTAAGCTAAGGTAGGAGAAGAGACTGTGTTAGTCCTGAAATAGACAATAGATCGTATGGTAAGGAAAACTGATCGGTTTCCAAAGAATTAACTTCCTTAATCGCAAGAGGAAGTTGATTCCAACAAGTGATGTCTAGGAAAATAAATAAGAGGCAGATGCATGTCATTTCCCCCTTTTTATCTCTCTCTCTGTCTCATTCTAATCTCTTTGTTTTCTTTCAAGAAAGCGTTGTTTGTGTCATATGTGTAAATATTTTGATGGGACTTGTTATTTTGTTATTTTGATGTGAATTGTTTTTGAAATCCGTGTCTTTTTGTTACAATGAAGGGCTCTGACTCCCTACATCCACTTTTTCTTCCTGAAGAGAAGAAAAGCCCATCTATCTATCTATCTATCTATCTATCTATCTATCTATCTATCTATCACTGTATCTGTAGGGTAGATAATGTCATAACCAATGAATTACATTATACAGGTGAAAGCTGTGATTCCTTATTGAATGAACCTGTTAAATCCACTTCATCCGTGAAGCAGAGATGTAGATGTGAGTATTACAAAAATTCAAAGGGTCAACCGGGCCTCATGAATGTTCAGAAAGTATTTCCAAACTCAAAGGTGATATTTGGAGAGGGAAATGTTGTATTAAACTATAGGGAAAAAACAATCCAAGGCACTCAAGATGTGAGGCACTAAAGATTTCTCCCTATCTGGGCCTCATGTCCTGTTTTTAACTTTTCTATTATGATATAGCCAAGAAAATAAAGACTTTTAAACTTTATGCCTAAAATCTTGAGTTAAGTTTTGAGGACAAGTGAGGTGCAACTCAATATTAGGGAGGTGGTCCTCTCCTTTGCACACTCAGTATATACAATATGTATATCAAATAAATAGTCAGATGTATGATTATTTTATATGGTCAGACCGTCACCATGGCATCATACACAGTGCCGTGCAATTCAATACTTCTGAACTCTGTCAGATCTTCCACGTGGACAGGTCTGCTCTCACACACACACACACGCACGCACGCACACACACACGCACGCACACACACACACACATTCTAAAGAGCCGTACTTCAGAGAGCGAGTTGCAGTGTATCCTGGGGGAATCTCCATGAGGTCTGTTGAGCCTTTATCAAAGTCTCAGCACGAACACACACAGAATATGAAAGGTCTGTCTCGCCCACCGTCTGCCTTTGAGGGCTGCTTTGTTCAGGCCTCTGGCAGACAAGATAATGTACTGTACGGATATTTACATTGTCATTTCCAAATGACACACTCACAGTTTCTTCCTTTCTGCCTCTCTTTCTGTCTCTCAGTATTTCTCTCTATCAACAGACTTAGATCCACAGGCAAAAAACTTTAACTGTTATGAAGCCTACATTAAAGACAAAGGTAGAGCATTTGGAACAACCTGCCTGAGGAAATACAATTAGCTGAACTCTGCAGTTTCTTTAATTAGTGAGATTAAGCAATAAGTAAGGTTTTCACTGTCGCATAGCTCTCAGTGACTAGATTACTCAGTGACTGGATGACTTCACTAGGTGCTGAGATTCTGGCTTGCAAGAAATTACGTCTTTGAACACTGAAAAAAGCCTCGTTCTTAATCCAAAAAAAGCATAAAAAATGCCAAATCAATATTATCATTACAGTATTTAGCATGGTGATCTATTACCTCTTCATTAGATATTTCTGATCGCAAGGCATTTAACGGGGTCAAAAGCAAAATACTGCAGTGCAACAACGATCCTCTGCCCCTAGAAGCGGATGCAGGGCTTAATCTGAGAAATGTTGAAATTAAATCCCGGATTAATGCCATTTACTATATAGGCGCCATATAACCATTTTAACAGCTCAAAAAATGTGATTTAGTGTTGATTCAGTCCTTAATGCCCCTTTAAAATCGTGAATAAAATATGAAACCATCAACATTAATCCAGAGTGCAGGAAGGCTGTTTCAGGCTTGTCATTTTTCATCATCCTGCTGTCTATATACCAAGTGCGTGGTCAAGTTTTTGGATGTGTGTGTGCTACAGTAGCTCCTCAGCATACAGACAAACACAGTCTGTCCTCAAGCTGTTTCTATGGCACCAGGCTGTCTAGTCTTTAGTCTCAGTTTGTTATTTATGATGGTCAGGCAGTTTGCAATTTGCAAAGAGGGTCAAGTGTACAACATTTAGATTCAAATTTTAGCTATTTAGCTGACTCTCTTATCCAGAATGACTTCCAGTGAGTGCAACTGTAGAATAAGCTTCAATTCCTAGGTCACCAATATTACAAGCAACCAATAGTAATGACTGCAAGAGCCAAAGTTGCCAACTGCAAAAGTCAAAACACCAAAACCACCTTCCTAATAATGAGTTTCCTCCCAATCAATATCTCAGTTGTCTCAAGGATAAGAAACCCTTCAACTGTCTGCCTCCCTTCACCTTCATTACTGAGGTGTATTTCATAAGTGAAATCAATAAAGGGTCACTAAGGGACCGCAGACCTTAATATGAATCCCCTAACAATATCGAACTGCTGGATGATAACAGCAACATTTTTCCTGCCTAAATTGGAATTTGAAAAGTCTAACTGGTGAATAGACTGACAGAGAGAAGGGCAAACTTTAAAAGAGATGAGTAAACACATTGATCTGTATCCAGATCACCTTAACCTGGCACCGCTCCCTGCCCGTGTGAAGAAAGTAAAAAGTGGAGAAAAGCACAAACAAATGAATAAAAGGTGAGCGGAGGCTGGAGCTCTGCCTCAGTCCACAGAGAAACAACAACGAGAGAGCGGTGGTGGCCTTTGGAAAGAAAGAAAACTGGGTGAGTTGAAAGTTGTGCCTTCATTCGTCTCAGTTACTTTCTATTTGCATCCTTTTATGTCCATGCTTGAGTAGTTTTGTCCAGTGAATAGAGAGACAACAGCAGATACTAGAATGGGATTTAAAGGGCTATGTAGGAGTAGCTTGATTTACTAAATCTGTTGATATATTTTAATGAGAGTGTAAAAAGTTAGCGGTGCCTTAACTCCATTATCAAGCCCATTTTCTTCATTATGTGTGCTTCCATTTGCTTGATGTGGTCTCTTGGGTTGATTTTCTCTGTTCTATGCCATATGGCTCTCTCTATCTCTCTTAACTTCCATTTTTAACTCTGCTCTAACACTTTTTCTTTTTCCGCTTTCCCTTCTCCTTCCCTCCTTCTATTCATGTTACATAACTCTCTCTCTCTCTCTGTCTCTCTCTGTCTCTATTTGTCTCTCTCTCTCAGTAGGATGAGGTGGCGTATGCACCGTCGCTCCAGGACAATCTGTCTGTCCTTGGCCTTCGTCACTGTTTTCCTCCACCTCTTCCTGGCGCTCGTGTCTCTCTCCATCTCCCAGCAGCCCTGTGACGCCCCCCCTCCACCCAGGACACATACCCTGAGGGCCCTGGCACGCACCAACCACACCGCCGTGGGGGTCAGCGGTCTGGCCGAGCCGCTGCCTGATGACACACACATGGATTCTCCCAATATGGATGCCAAAGGTCACCCACAAATGCTTTCTGCCTCACTCAAAACGACCACTAAGGCTGGTTTTGAGGACTTGTCAGTCAGGGATAAACCTGTTGCTTCAGTCAACATGGCTGACAAGGGCTTGTCAATGAAAGAGGGTAAAAATTCCTCGCTCAACATGGCAGCCAAGGTGGGTCGCTATGGCGACAGCGTGGCTGAACCCGTGGAGTCTGGGCTGTCAAAGTTAGAGGCACTCTTCAGCCACCCGCTGTACAATATGCCCAGCCCGCCCGTCCCGGAGGAGGACTGGCTGCTGAAAGTCAAACCGAAGCTCAAGGCCAGTGAGAAGAGCTCCCAGATGTGGTGAGTGTGCGGCACTGTGGAGGTGCAGAAAGTCTGTGTGTGTGTGTGTGTGTGTGTGTGTGTGTGCATGCATGTGTAGAGGTCAGTGTCTAGAGTAACTCTTACTTTTTTTTTTTTTTTGTGTTAACTAGTAACTTAACATGTTTTGTTTTTTTTCTTTTTCAATTCTTGCAATCCGTTGCAATTTACTTTTTAAAATGGAAATTTTGATACTTGATACAGTCCATTTACCATTACTTTTATTTTTCTTTCATTTTGTTTCATTTTTGTTTGTGCAAATTTAATCTTATCTTGTGTAGACAACATGCTGCTAACATAAATTCGATTGGCTTACTGTTTTAAAAACAGATTAACAATCTATTGCATTTTAAAACAATGATCAACAACACACTTGGCAGCACAAGCCATATTGCTACGGCATGTGAAGTGAGCAACGCAAAAGTACAAATTACTTTTAATACAGAGTAACTTTGTACTGCAACGAGTTACTTTTTAAGGTAAGTTACAAATGAAAGTAATTACTTTTAAAAGTAACTTTCCCCAACACTGGTGGAGGTATGACATTTTATGTTTATGACATTTTCAAAATTCAGCATCCTCTGGTTTGTGTGTTTCTGAACATGAACAGTCACAACTACTTAACATTTCTCCTTTGACATCATCTCCCTTCTTTCTTCATAAACCAATTCACTACCCCTCCTCTGTCCCATCTCCCACCTTAACCCTCCACCCCTTTTCCCCCTCCCTCTCCCTCAGGGTGAGCGCTAGCCGGGAGGGTTACGAGGACGTCCGGTGGAACAGCAGCAGTGAGAGCCACCCCCCCTGGCTGCGCTTCCACCTGGGCGTGTCCCGCTGGCAGCTCTACCCCCACCGCGACCCCAACATGGAGCCTCTGGCCCAGCAGCTCGCCACGCACCGCATCATCAGCGCAGGTCTGACACACAGCTTCAGAGTTTCGGTTTCGGTGTCGCTGTCTGTGCAGTGTTTCCTCTGCATGTGTTCAGCGGTGGTGCCTCACCACAGCCAGAGCACAGGAAATGGGGAATTAAAGCTATGCTAGGCAAGATTTTTATGTGAAAATACATCTGTCTCATCAGCCTAAATCACAAAGTGGGGCTGCAGCAGAGAACAGTGTACCGTCCCCCTTAATTGAGACTCTCTAGATTCACCCTCTTTGCCTAAATACAATTCTGGTGTTGGGTGTGGAAACTTTTCTGCCTACAGAGAGTGACAAATCAAAATTTAAGAGGGAAATACAAACTCTCTGGGTTGGTAAACATGAGCGTGTGGTGTGCAGTTTACTGACATCACATTACATAACTTATGGGTAGTCTAGCTTTAACTTGTTCAGTTACATTTTGCTGCCATTTGGAGCCGTCAACGTGCAAAGTTGTCCAATGGCGCTTTTATATAGCAGTATAATTTAGCTTAATTTCCTTCTACAACACAAAGAAGTGTCATGCTAATGTTTACAATTCATGTTGTGACTGTGATAATGTCACATTTGCTGTATTTACATTTTAGGTATTTAGCTGGCACTCTTATCCAAAGCGACTCACAATGAGCGCAACAGTAGAAAAAGCTTAAGCACTTAGATGAACAACATTATAAGCAACAAATAAAACGGAGCACAAGGTTCAGAGGCTCAGTACTGTAACAATATTCCTGTGAGTGTAGAATGATCATGTAAGAGAGAAGTACAAGGAAGAGAGAAAGAAGGAGAGAAGTTTTGGGAGTAGAGGAGGGATCTGATCCAGTCTGGAGAGGATGACGTGATGCACTTCTTGAATAGATTGGTATCAACGCTTGCACAAGAACCATAAGAGCAACTACAACCGGATTAGATATGGAACTAACACAAAAATCAAAGTACTAAATCACAGTACTAAGCCTAAACCTAACAGAGGAAACTCTGGTCTATGTGGTGGTGGCAGTGGGTGGGTTATGTGGAGGCTGGTGGCAGAAGCGTGTGTGTGTGTGTGTGTGTGTGTGTGTGTGTGTGATTGTGCTGTATACCAGACACACTTGAGGGCCAGGGTCATTTTGATGTTCCCTTGAATTGAAAGCTAGTGTGAAGCTTGCAGGGGCCTCAGCACAGGTACTCCAACATGGACAGGGATATGTGAGTCACTGCACAGCAAATTGTGTATCTCAGTGTCATTCAGCCCCCCCCGTCTGTGTTGTGCATTTGAACATATGTGTCTGTGTGTATGTGTGTGTGTGTGTGTGTGTGTATGACAGAGAGAGAGCGACAGAGAGGGGGTGTAATGTGTACAAATCGATTTAACAGTGTTATTTCTTGGCAGTGACGCACAGGTTTGTGTGTTACATCTTGTTGCTCTGTGTGTGTGCCCCATTAGTGACGCTGTGTTTTGGCACGACGCGCGGTGTGTGCCGTGCGGGGTGTTGCCATGGTAACGTTCTCGGTACTGTTTTCAGCGCAGAAGTCTGGGGGGACGCAACTGAAGCTGGTGATGTCATTTCCCAACTATGGACAAGCCATGTTCAAGCCCATGAAGTGAGTCACACGTGGCAAAACCAACACACCAGTCATATTGGGTAGAGTGTACAAAATAGAAGATACACCTAATCTTTCAATGAAATAGACTGTCCAGGTAAATCCAGGTGAAAGCTATGGTCCCTTATTGATTTTACTTGTTGAATCCACTTCAGTCAAGAGGTAAAGACGTAGATAAAGGGAAGAAAAAAGGTTAAAGAAGGATCTTTAAACCTTCAGACTAATGAGATATGGATTGTGCAACTAAATATTAGCAGGGTGTTCCTAATATTTTATACACTCGGTGCAGTGAATAGTTTTATTCTGAGTAGGTTAGTCACCTCGTCTTGCTGCACACATTTGGCTGTGAAAGACAACAGTGCATGTGTACATGTACAAAACAACTGAAGTTGTTCATTTCTTAAGTTGCTCTGAGTTTCAGAGGCTTTACTTGATGTCAGTGCAGATGTATAAACCATGAGTGTGTTATGAAAGGTGACTTTGCCTCTCTCTGACAGGCAGGAGAGAGACGAAGAAACCAACTACAACCTCTACTACTTCTCTGACTTTGAGAGACATAATGCAGAAATCGCAGCCTTCCACCTGGACAGGTAGAGCAGACCAAGTCAATTTGTTAGCATTAGTGTTTTGTCAGTAAACTACAGTGAGCACAGTGATTAAAATGGTGGATAAGCCCATCAAATAATGAATGTTATGTAACATTGCATTCAATTATTTTTTCTTCTCTGTAGCCCTTCCTCATCTCTGTTACTCTTTGCTACATCTCTATCACCCCCCCCCCTCCCTCTCTCTCTCTGGCTTTCTCTTTCTGTCTCTACTCTCTCTCGCTCTTTCTCTCTCTCTCCACACCTCTCTCCTTCTTTCTCTATGTCTCTCTCTCTATGCTTCTCTCTCTAGGATCCTGGGGTACAGGAGGATCCCTCCAGTGGTCGGGAGGCTGGTGGATGTGGTCAAAGAGATCAAAGACATCACCACCGATCGCAAACTGGCCCGAACCTTCTTCACCTCCCCTGGTACCACTCACACACTCACTCCATTATTAATTTGCCCTGCTCTTCTCGGATTCACACTTTGCATATTGAGCGTATCAATAATGTACTTTGTTTATTTTTTACTCCATCTTGTCTGTAGATGATCCTTTAAATGGCCTCATATGCCACTGATTATTAATGTTGTTCTTTACAATTTCCTGCTCTCTCCACATCTGCACACATTTCCTGCTCTCTTTTCTCTCCTCTCCTCCTCTGCTTTCCTCTCCTCTCCTCCGCTTTCCTCTCCTCCCCTCCCCTCCCCTCCTCTTCTCTTCTCTTCTCTTCTCTTCTCTCCTCTGCTTTCCTCTGCTTTCCTCTCCTCCCCTCCCCTCCTCTCCTCTCCTCTCCTTTCCTGCTTTCCTCTCCTCTCCTCCTCTGCTTTCCTCTCCTCCCCTCCCCTCCTCTTCTCTTCTCTTCTCTTCTCTCCTCTGCTTTCCTCTCCTCTCCTCCCCTCTTCTCTTCTCTTCTCCTCTGCTTTCCTCTCCTCCCCTCCTCTCCTCTCATTCACCTCTCCTCTTCTCTCCTCTCCTCTGTGTTCCTCTGGCTCCCCCTAGTGGGGAATGTGTGTTTCTATGGCCAGTGTTCATACTACTGTTCGACAGAGCATGCTGTGTGCGGCCGGCCCCGGGCCCTGGAGGCCTCTCTGGCCGTCATGCTGCCGGATCTTTCCCTGGCGACCCGCCGGACCTGGAGGTCGCCCTGGAGACGCTCCTACAGCCGCAGCAAGCTGGCAAAGTGGGTATGAGGTTCTTCAGCGGGTCTTTGGTCACATTCAGAGGGAAATCACACCCAGAGGAAGGCATATTGCCAAAACATGCTGGTGGTGTAAAATAAATATTTTGTATGGAGAGAAGTGGGACTGATGGTTTGCACCTTTCTATGTGTGTGCGCTCTACTAGTGGGAACTACTTCTACTAGGGAACCAATATATTACTACATAAAATATTCATAAAATGTTTCTACATAGCACCAAAAAGTCACCCACCCCTCCACACACAATCACAAAAGCTAGAAAAGGTTCTGCAAAAGAATGCCACTCTGAAAATGTAGGCTAAATGTTTTTTGTTCACCCTGTCACATAATCCCTTACTGTAAGTAAGCTTTAAGTAAGGTTTCAGTAAGTTTACTATTAACTTTTCATTTACCACTCACTGTGATTAAAGGCTGTATGTGTCACATTTTAACACAATGAGACATTCATACAATTACTGTAAACAAACAAACCATTGCAGAGAAGATTGTCAGCCTGTACTGGCCTCGCATTTTACGTTGTGTGCCATTGGGTTGGATTTTGTTTTCAGAAAATCTGCTCTATTGCTTTACAGCACAAATGGATATTGCTTTACGGCACAAAGCAGGAAGAGGACCGCTGATTGTACAGCGGTAATGTAAACCAAGACCCTCTTTGCGTCAGGAAGCAACAGGGTTTATGGGAAATGTGTTACGGGGAGGTGTGGTGAGGACCCAAATGCAGACAGGCAGGCAGGGGGCTTTACTGAAGTTACCGAGTTTTAATGAAAAAACAACTGAGGCAGAGTACAAATCAGGAATATCCAACAAGGGAAAAAAACAAAACAGGCCAACAGGCAAAAGGCAAAAGAAAAACCAAACCTGGCCGGTAACTAGGCAGACGGAAGTCCAAACTGGTGACGAGGCAGGGAACACAAGGACAGGTAGCACAGGGAAACAAACAGGAACAGAGCAGGAACTGAACAGGTAACAGAACAGACAAACTGACAAAGACAACTAAGAAACACAGACTATTTAAACACACAGACTAACGAAGAACGAGGAACAGCTGGCGGGAGGGAAATTAGTCCAGGGGCTGATTGGTGGAGGGGGAGCCACACCCACGCCACACACTAACAGACAGACTACAGAGAGACAGGAGACCAGGAGGCGGAGACACAAGGGCAGGCAGAAAACACAGAGAAACACAAGGAAAATACAAGGGCAGGCAAGAACCATGACAAAATGTGGTCTTGATTTTGAGAAACACTAGCACAAACAACACGACTGGTGTGAGACAGGTATCACAATCAATTTGACAATGATATACTGATGTTTAGAAATGCTACACTGGCACCTTTAATTCACACGGGCCTTGAACTATGAGGTTGAGAAAAGCTGTGTGCTGGATGTGGGCTCAAACCTCACGGTACACAAGAAACCTGGTGATAAAATAATAATAGTAGTAATAATAATAATACTAATGCTGCTACTACTTATAATAATACTTTATTGATCCTCAATAGTGATGCTTGCCCGTATGGGGGCTTCATCCTGGTCCTCTGATCTTTCTACCCACTACTCCCACCCTGCTGCCACGATCTGAAATGACTGACCTCTATCTCTTTCAGGTGGGAGACAGAAAAAGATTACTGCTCGACAGTGAAAAAGACAGCGCCGTACGACAAAGGCACCAGACTGGTCGACTTCATAGACATGGTCATACTGGACTTCCTAATAAGTAGGTTCATATTGTGTATATTGTGTTCAACAGGTCAGATTCAAATCAGTCCAAACACTTTTTTCGATGTTTCTGTAGCAATAAGGCTGAATGGTGGATGTTCAGTTATACCAAAATGAAGAGGTAGGTATACTATGTCTAGAGTAGTGCATTGGGTGGAACATCGCATCAACTCTGGGGTATATTTTGTTCCCATAGATGCGTGGGATGCAAAAGGTTATGGTTCAAATCACATCTCTCGCTTGCCTAATATGAGACATGGGAGGATATGTTGATCTATGGGTTCTCAGGCCTGTTTCTGTTGATGAAGCAGCTCACACACACACACACCAAACACCCACCCACACACACACACACATACATGGTGTACACAAGGTCTTTCTCTATGCAGGCAACACAAGGGAAAAATGTTTTTGTTCCTCAAAATGGTCTAAATGAACATATTACAGAGCCATTCATGACACAGTTGTAAAATGCCTGCAAAAGAACTATAATAATAACCTATAATATTTTTAGAGGGGTACACACATCAAGCAAAATTCTTGTAATATACTATAGTTATTTTATGAGAAAATTATAGTGACAACATTGGAAATGAAAACTATCATAAAGGTCAATCACAGACACAAAACTGTGATTTCTCCTTAGGATAGATTTCTCATGATCGTTGAGTTCCTGTTTAATTAAATCGTTATTATATAAGAAAATGTTCTAAAAAAAAAAAAAAAAAAAAAAAGGTTGTAAGGTTATAAACAACCGCAGCTTTGTATGGGCTACTTGACCTTCGCCCAGCAGACGGACTTCAGAGCGCAGCTGAAGTTACTGTGCGTTACTATGGCAACGAGACGTCGCTGTGGTTGCGCTGACAACTTCTTCACAGTCAGGTAAGAAAGTAGCTCAAGTTAGCTAGTTTAGTCGTAAGTTTTTTTGTTTTTTTTTACAGATTTAACTTCTTGGTTTAAATGTAGAAACGCCACTTTGTGTTTCAATTTTCTAGTTATTGACAGCAGTATTAATGCGTTACAGTGTGTTTGGTCTGTTGACAAGGAGGAAATATGTTAAGCAGCTAACGTTAAGTTAGCAAAACTTGCTTGCTAGTAGTGTTAGCATTAAGTTTAGTTAACGTTACGCAGGGTTGTAGTGGAGGGTACCTAAACCCAGTTTATGCTCATTTTTATTTGTTCTATACTCATAATAGGCTGATGTAAAAATATAAAATTCATATTAAACATCATGGTAAGTATCAAACGAATTCAAGTCACATGAGGATAAGATCCAACTCCTTCGAAAATGTTGCCCCACAACTTTGTCCAAAAAGCTGTTCAGTTTTTACTGTAATGATCTATTTGTTTTTTCTTTGACTTTGTTTTCTTTGCTAATCAGTAACAGTTATTCATATAACCCAAATCTCAGCTCACCCCTGGCTGAAACTGTATTTGTTGCCAAAGAAACATGAGCATGATTACTTGTCATGTGCATCTCTATCTAGAAAGTTGGAACTTGTTTTTGGTACGCAGATAGTTAACATAACTTGCAGGATGATAAAAGCAAGATGTGATGGAGATTCAATCCTCAGGTTTTCCTAATTTTGTTTTTTTCCTTGCACAGAAATTCTGATCAAAATCTTAACGAAGAATGGCTAAAGTTTCAGGTATCAGTTGAAAACCTGCTGATGGTATTCATAGAGCGATCAGCAGCATGTTCGCTGCCCCGACAGAGGAAGGACAACATGATGGAGCTTCTCAGACCGGTGCCAGAGACGGGACTCGGCCCGGATCCAAGGCTAAGAAAAAGGCCCATACTCCAACGGCCAGTGTTTCCTCTGGGCCTTCACTGACCTTCCCACCACTATGCCGGGAGCGTCCTCTCTTCTCAGCGGCCTTTGTGTGCAAGCCGCTGTCCGGTCCCAGCACTGTCCTTCAAACTCTGCCCCCTGACACTCCTTTATCAGTGGTGGAGCTCCCTCGTCTTATAGCCCAAGTGGGTCCTGAGAGGGCCATAGGTGACACAAAATGGATAGAGGGACCTCGTCTAATGGCCTCAGCGTTAAGCACCGACATCCCTGTCAGAACTGCTGATGTGTTGGTTAAGGAGTCAACGGCACAGAGGTACACAGAATACATACACTGATTTGGATGGTCTGATTTTAACACACCCATGCTTTCTATACAGTTTCATATTTTAAAGGTTTGGGGGCAGAGATGATAGCTTATGTAAAATATTATACCTATAGGCAAATATTGAATGATGATATACAGTATGTTATAGGCCTGTATAAGTCAGCTGGACATAAAAATTCACCAGCCTTTTCTTTTTTTAAGCCAGCCAAATTATAGTAAATCTCTCAAACAGTGGTTGTTTATTTACTGAAGTGGCTTAAAGAGTAGTAGTATTCTAATGTTTATGCTCACTGACTGTTTACTGTTTCAGTCTTACAGATAAAAATGAATCCATGAAAATCACAACAAGTAAGGACAAAAAGGTTAAGACTGGGAAAGAGACCAAGCCGAGTAAGCTTCCTCTCACCGGCACAGAGGTGGTTGAGATCTTTGCCGAGAAAAGAGAACGGGGAGAACTGGAGTTTTATTACCTGAAAGAAGTGGGTGGCGAACCTTACAGGTACTCGTTCAATAAGGTTATCTACTGTCTTTCATTGCAGACTCTCATAACTGTTTTTATGTAGGTAGACATGCTGCTTGAACACACACAGTTACAGACTATTGATATACAAAGTGACATGTATTATCTACTGTCCATGTTATGTCCCGTACTGTTCCTTTGCACTGTATATGTGAGGTCCCTTTGTCCTTGTACCATTATGTCTCAGTATGTACTGTGTACAAGTTTGTACCTTTACTATCCTTGACAATAAAGTGATTCCAATTGTCATGTAAACAGACAATCCCTAATCAACCCCTCTTCTACGTCAATGAGACTTTACGACTTGACTGTATGCTTCCCTTTCCTCCAGACCCTACGACCTGCGAGCGGTCCATCCCAGTAAAGCTGGTTCTGAGCATTACATCTTCTCCCCCAGCACTGTGCTGCATGTGACAGAGAACGGCTATGGTGGACTTGTCACTCTGGCAGAGTGGTACAGAGAGTGTGTGCTGTGGACAGCTTTGCAGGACATCCCGTTTTTCAGGGACTACAGAATGCGGAAAGCATTCTCCCGGTAAATACATATACACTATGTTTTCTGTCTCACTCACAGCAGATTTGTGAAAATTGGTTTCTTTGTTTGGATCTTCAGATTTTTCCTATGTTGTGTTTTCTGCTGTTCCAGGTGGCACAGAAATGTGCGCAAGATCGCTTTCTGGCGCAAGTGTGAGAATCTGCAGGACATGCTGCTTACAGCCGTGCCTCAGTTCAGGAACGCTCTTTTTCTACTCACCAGGTGTTTAAGATCAAATTCCCAGTCTTGAATCATAATTATACCACTAATGTTGCCTGACTCCTGTTTGAGTTATTTAGTATTTATAGAAATTCCTCACCATCATTTGAATGTCTGTTTTTGTTGTAATACTTAAAGAGTCAGACTTGTAGAAATTTTGAACTGGATCTTTAACTTTTAGGTCAAGTATATGATTTCAAAAACAGATATGAGTGTATGGATTACCCAACAATAATATCTTTTACAGAGTAATTGAAGAACTGAAAGGGGCGCACTGGCTGCCTCAGGATGAGTCGAAGACGTACACACTACTGGAATTCAAGAATGTCCTGACAACCAAGAATCAGGAGTGTCTGGGGATATTTGAGAAGTTATTACAGTATCGCACTGTCATCCTGAATGTGGTACCACAACATTTTCTTGACATACATTGAATCAGTAAAACAAAACTATAACAAATATTAAACCTAAGTATGAAGCATAGTAGTAATGATAAGACTAGAGCTACACGATGATTCCAGGTGCATGTATTCCATAATTTGAAAATTTTGGAGCATAGGAAAGAAATTTTAGAGTATGATCTGAGAAAATAATTGTAGAAATAATTGAAGATACCCATCCCTACCTGTAATTTTCTAGGTTTATTTATGTTGTTTTCTTTCAGAACATAGGCTAAAATGGTAGCACTATAGAACGCTACCCATATTATTGCTAAAGTCTCAATGCTCATTTGTCCCCAGGTGAAGGAGGACAGCTATAAAGCACACCAGAAGCTGCAGCTGTGCATTGAGTCCTCTAAAAAGCCACATGAATGCAACCAGCCCCTTCACCTTCAGCTGGCTCAGCAGCAGGACCTGAAGAAAGAGTTGGCCCGGTCTGAGAGCCTCTTGCAGAAGTTGGGAAACTTGGCTGCTCTCGTCAATCAAATGATCGTGCAGAGCCTCGTTACGATCACCCGGCAAGACGTCACTTCTTTCGTCAGCAATGTTATGAAGGTGACAAGAGAATATTCATGTGCTGTTTTCATGCAGCAGTGGTGTCCCGACCTCCATTGTTAGAGAAAATGGGAAATTTAAAAGACAATAATCTAGCCAGAATTTCTCTAAAACACATTATAATTAAGTAACCAAAGATGCTTGAGCACTGCTGCAACTGTAGTAGAAATATAACCAGGAGAGACGTGGAACCCAAACTAGAAAATAAAATCATGGAGGAAGCACAAGATAGAGTAAATCAACAAGGCATTTCATGAACATTTCATTAAATTCATGTTGTGGATGGTTGGTTTTTGTTATGTTTACTAGAGGGAGAAATCTCAGCAGTGCTGCCTCTTCCAAGCTGAGCTGATTTTCCGTGCAGATGGTCGGCTGACTCTTGACCCACCAGTGCATCTGTTCCAGGAAGTGGTGAGCGAAGCACTCCTGACTGTCGGTGACTCTGCAATTCAGGTGACTAACAGATTTCCACATTTTTTAGTTGAATCTTACGTATCTGTTGGTGTGTTAGGAGTGCAGAGAAGCTGGGCACACTGACCCTTTGTGGCATAGACACCCATATGCTTCAGTGGCGGGCACTGGATGGTAGTTATGTATCTGGAAATACGTGTCTCATATTTGGAACATTTTGAACTTGGTATAAAGAAATTAAGGTGTGATCTTAAATTTATGGGTCATAATCTGAACACCCCATGAATAGAAAGTGTTTGGACTAGTGAAATGATTGGATGACTGAAATGCATTGAAATGCGGAGGACAAATTATTATTTTGAATATCTGAAACAAACATGTTTACTTGCACACGTTTCAAAGTTATGGTTATAGTTGTGTTAAATGATTTCAGATTATTTTAATTGGGTGTATCAATAAGAAAACCATATCCGTAAGAAAATTCCAACGATTGTGCAAAACTAATAAAGCTTTGTTTATCTGTGTTCATTCATGCATTCACTCAACCAGTGTGTTTGTAGTTACAATAAATGAGGTTTTGTACTGTGCAACGTCTTGATCATGAACTCATAATACAACCTCATCCTGACTCCCTGGTTCCCCTCTGGTAGATGTCTGACACTTGCGGTTTCTTCCTGGAGACCAACAGCAGCAACAACAGCGCTTTCGTCTCTGGTTCTGCTCAGGAGTTGACCTCTGACCTCTCTGCTATCACAGGTAAGGCCTTTTGCTTTGAGGTTGTTTCTCTGGTTCGCCTTGCTGCACTATTTTGCTCACATCAGAACTTTTTGTCCGTAAAAGTCAGCTTTTCAAGAATTTAGAAAAACATCCTTTTGTTCTGACTGACAACCATGCTTTTTTGAAAATGTATCATTGGTTCTGAATGGGTTTCACTGGCTCTAGGGTTTTTCCATGACAGCAGTGATTCAATGTACACTTTGAAGACAGCCTTGACTGTACATGTTTTCCCAATTCCAGGGGAGAATAAGGACAGTGACGATGGGACGACTGGTCTTAGAGGGGTTTTAGGCAGAGAGCAGCAGGAGCTCAGAGACCAGTCGGCTCGCTGGCTGGTGCTGCCAAAGCTGACGTCTCTCACGGTGCAGGGCCACAGCCTGCGAGGCTGCTACCATCCCCTCTCCAAGAGACAGCTGGAGTGGCAGATCAGCATCAATGACGTTTCAAAACAAGCTGAGAAAGAGCAAGCCAAGATCATGCAGGCAAGACTGTCACTTTCAAATTCAATATTCAACAAACCCCCACACATCATATTTTCGAAACACATTTTTATGTCATATATTACTGGAGAGAGGCATTCCAATATAGTAACTGCCAAACTCACTTTTATTTCCTGGTTTCTGAAAGACAGGTATCAATTTTCTGTTGTTGTGATCACATTGGACAGCTAATCCTTTTTCAAAAAGGGATAACAAAGCTAATAACAAAGAGATCAGAGAGATAACAAAGTTGCTAATAGAATGTTGAGATGTGACGAGTGTCCATTATTTGTTTACAGTTCACAAAACGACACGTAATTCAATTTCACATTCAGCACTTTTATTAGATTCTATAAGTTATGTGACATCTCTGTGATGTTATGCGACATCACAGCCAGGAAAATGTTGCAAAAACATTAGATTTAGTTTACACATGCACAAGCAACACGCGAGTAAAATAAATCCAACACATGTAATGTAACAAAATCTGTTACACCTGCATCATTGGGTTGCAAAACAATTGCTTTGTGATGCAGGTGTAACAGATTTTCTCTTGTGAAAGGAATGAACCTCCATTAGAGAAATGCATCAGTGCATTAAGTGTGATCCTGGCTTTAAGTGTTTCTGGTAATTGTCTCCGGTTTCTGGATAGGAAGCTCAATCAGAGATCCAACAGCTGTGTGACGGGTACAAGTGGTTGGCAGACATTCATTTCTTCACTAGCCGGTGGAGCCCAGCCTCTTTGGAGTCCATGAAGCGTCAGCCTGCCTTAGTCTATGAGGAGCACATTAAGAAGGTACGCAACTGGACTGAAAGGATCCGCACACTGCCCCCGTCGTTCTCTACCTCCAACCGACTGTTCATCATCCACTGCGGTCGCATCCAGGAAAATCTAGGTATGTTTGCATTTGTGTCAATCTAAACTAACTTTTGATCCACAGGCCACAGTGACTGATGGACTCCAAAATCCACCTGCCACTTTCAATTGTTTTACCAGCCAGTGATTTTTCAACATAACATAGAGCCTCTGACTGATGACTGGTTACTTGTCTACCAACCACAGACAAAATGTACCAGCATTTTGCTAGTGCCAGCCACCAGCCAAATGCTGGTAAATTTTGATTAATCTTCTCCCTCTGATGTTTGTATGAGTGTGTTGGGGTGGCAGTAGCTTAAAGGTTAGGGAAGTGGGCTTATTGGTCACCAGTGACCGATTTGAATGGTCTGGTCATATCTGGAATAGTAAAAGTCAGTAGAAGTCTTCCAGTAGACGACTGTGGTTGCACTGGGCAGCTCCCGGGTCTGTGTGTGTGAAACTATACAAAGTGTGTGTGTGGCGACTCTTTGTCTTCTGTGAAACTTTGTGCTCTTTATGTGGGATTTTGGGTGAGTGGCTGCTCTTTGCCCGTGTTTCCCCAGGACGACGGCTGAAGTCCATTGAGGAGAAACTGTTAAAACAGCTGGTTGAGCAGATGAAGCTGCACTCACAGAGCCTCATATCACACCTGAAGAGGACTACTGCTGAACTCAAGACAGAACCCAGAGACTTCTATGACTTTGCAAAATACGCTTCCATGGTATAGAATTGTTTAAACTATTTGCATGTATAAAAACTAAAAAACGAAGGAAAAGCTTTAGTAACAGTAACGTAAGACAAGAAATAGATTATAGATTTTCCAGGTGAGATAAAAAAGCCAGTGAGGTAATTAAAACATCAAATCTCAAAAGAACAAAGAAACAAAAACAAACAAACAAATTAGACAAATGAAGATTAGACAAAGGAAACTAAATGGCAGCAAAACCCAACTCAAGTAGGAAAATGGTATAACAAAAGCAAAATGCATAAATGACAAAACTGTACCAGTATTACTGATGATTATCAGCTCTGTAGTTATAGGCCTAAAACTGATCACATTGTTTTATATACTCATTCACATCCATTCAGCTGTAGGGTGCCCAACCATAGACCTACCCCACTTAAAAAAAAGAGTAGAACTCAATACAATTTTCCCCTGCATTGATAGTACAAGGATGGCAGTCTGATTTGTTGCAGAAGTGCCACAACTATCACAGTTGATGCTTTCTTTCACATTCTGTCAAACTTTTGTCCATACTTTTTAATTCTCCATTTCAAGTTTCACCTCACCAGAGCTTAGGTGTTCAGAGTTTTGATTACATTGTCCAAGGATGATCGAGTGATAAATGGTGCATTGCAATATGTAATGCCGTCATTTGAATTAGCACCAGTGAGTGTGTAATTGGAGAGTGCGCTCTTTATGGTCACGAGCTGTTAAACATTTGCAAAATAAACATTCAAGTCACAGTGAGAGTTTGAGAGTTAAAAAAAGAAATACCAAAACTGCAGTTACATAGTTTTTCAATGACAGCAGCAGCGTCTAGCCATAGGGACCTACCAGGAAAGATATTCCACATCACTAACAAAACATGATTTATTACAGGTATGAGAAAATGGTAAGATTGATAGAAATGGAAAACTTTGCTTTCTTTCTGCAGGTGAGGCAGTCTGAGAAAATGTTGGCTGACACGCAGCAACGTTTAGAGTACATCCACTCCCTCCAGGATACCATCTGCATAAACTATAGGAAGATGACTGAACAGGAGGTGACTTTGGAAGAACAGGTCTGCAGGCAGAAGTCTGAAAATGATGTCATTAATAAACACATTACGACCCAATTTCATGCATCATTTCAGAACGTTCTAGCTGTTTGCTTGCATTTCCACTCTGTCTGCTTTTACACTGCGGCGTGTGTGTTTGTGTGCCTCTGTGTTCTGTATTTAGATGCTGAGCTTGTGGGATTGCTATGTCCCTCTCTTGAAGCAAGCAGAGGACACTGTGTGCCAGCGTCTTCCCTCAATGGCTGACGCACTGGACCGAATGTTCTCGTCTTTGGTCTGTGATCTGGAAAAAATGGTGTCTAATGCCACATCGGGACCCTTCCTCGACCCCGCCCAGAATGCCAATGAAATGTTATCCAAACTTAATGTTATGGGCAGACAGGTGCATGCTCTCAGTGCAAAGCTGAAAGAGCTTAGCAGGACCAGTGAAAACCTAAGAGGTGAGGTAGTAGAAAATTGTGGAAACGAGCAAATCATGTGTTTGTTTTTCTTTCCTTTCTTTATGATCATGCTAAACCTGGAAATTTGAAAAATGTCATGGAGATTTGTTCAGAATATTTTCAACTTAATGTGAAACCTGGCCACTAGTAGAGCGAAACACTTTCAAATTTAAACTTTCAAAATAATTTTTGAAGTCCCATGTGAGAGTTGCTAGCCAGCACAATCCCTATTACATTAAAATCATCTATTCAACCAAAAAGGAAAAAATACATAGACAAATACAACATATACACTGGCAAATATCTTGGAAACTTGATTTTTTGGCTTAGAATAGTCATGGAAAATAGTCATGGAATTTATTTGAAAAATGGTGCGGGAAAATTATTTTCTACCTCTCGTCTTCTCATCAGACCAGTGTGTCTTGTTGCTTCCCATTAGGACATCCACTGGATTTAACCGTTGTGACAACAGCCATTCAAAAGATCAAAGCCCGCAAGGAACTGTGGGAGCTGATGAGTGTGTACATGACTTGGATACAAGAGTGGAGGCAATTGATCTTCAGCAAGGTAACATGTCATATGAACTTCTTTTTGCTTCACCCTGGATGACCTGAAAATTGTTCTTGAAAACCACGGCACCTGCTGCCTGTGCCATTTTAAAAATATAAATATTAAGAGAACACCCTAATAGCTCCATTAAAACAGTAACTGTCTGTCTCTTGTCTGCTGGCCTGTCTGTCCGTCTGTCTGTCTACAGATCTGTCTATTAGTGAATTGGTATATTGACATTACTAAGCTTTTGAAATATATTTTTTGTCAGTTTGTGGTGTCACAAGCTCAGGAGAAAGTTGATGTGTGGCAGCAGCAGGCTGCATCTCTGACAAGGACCATACCTACCCATGATCCAGTGCTGCAGGAGACTCTACGTATGCTGGAACACCTGAGCCATCAGCTTGCAGTCATGGCCAAACTGTGGAGCCCCACACTCAAACATAAACACTGGAGAACAATTTTCCAAGGTCAGAGACTATGCAGTGATTTTAACACATGCAAGTTATGTGATACTCATTGTATCTAAAGTGATAAGAATACATCTCTTCTGGCAGGCATGGGCCTACTGTATGTCCCAGAGATGAAGCTGACTGTTGCTGAACTGATGTCTGAACAGCTTGGAGATCACCAGAAACACATTAACAAGGTGAGAGCAGGAGAGGGGGGGGATACACTGGGCAATTTTCGGGCTATATAGATGGACAGTGCAATGAAACAAGTGCACCAAAAACAATCAAACATCCATTTAAAGGATTACTGGCGACAAGAAGTTCCAGTGAGTCTGTGCAGCAATGCTGAGGCAACTACTGTATGTATACATTGTTGCCAAGTAGCGTTGACCAAAAACCCAATGCCGTATGTCATCACTGATATTTTTTCTTGACACTTGATTGATTTAGCATGTTTTCCTCTGTTAGATATGCAGAGAAGCAAAGGCAGAGTGGGACATGGAGCAGAACTTCCGGAAGCTTCAGCAGGAATGGGAAGCCAGACTTTTCCGACTGGATAAGTTCACTGTCTCTGTGTGGCAACACGATGAATCACAACATGGATCAGTACACACACAGAAGCCCTCACCTGACACCGTTTCCAATCACCAAACTGCCAGTCAACACTCCTGTGATGGCGCTACACTCATCATCACAGGTGAGACCGAGTAACAAACTGACAAATTAATAATACAGATGTAGTCATTGTAAGTCCAAGTTTCTACTGCATGTTTTCTCAACTACGGATGCCCTTTGGCTCCATCACCCGGAGGTTGTTTGATGAACAATACATTTTGCAGTCTTTCCAGGCATCGAATAGTCCAGTTATTTGTTGGTTTAATCAACACTAGGGTTGATTTACAGCACTGATTCATTTTGACTATGTAACATTCCAGAAACCTTTTTCTGTTGTATTAATTGCAGCATAGATGCAGAATGAATGCATAAAGTAGGACATCTACAATGACTACCAGTGTAAACTGTGCATCAGTGGTATATTTTGCATACAAATTGCTGTAATCTGCTAATACATGTTGTGTGCATCAGGTCTGGAGATGCTCCTTGCTGAGACGGAGGACAGCTTGATGACCTTGTCCAACATGATGGTTTCCCCACACAGTGCTGAGTTCAGGTCTGCGGTGGAACACTGGGTGCAGTTGTTACAAGTACTTGGTAAAGTGGATATCCAGAAAAAAATTGAAAGTATAAAGTGTATGAGAATTAAGTGTCATTTTGCTGATATGACAAATTGTGAATATTTGCCTCCAAATGCATTAAAGGAGTGAACTGCTTTTACTTGTAATTATACATTGCTTTTTCTTTATATTTCCCTTTCAATCTTCATAGAGGAGCTGCTTGATTTCTTTGAAAGATACCAGCAAACATGGGCCTTCCTGACCAAGATGTTTCATGAAACACCTGTTAGTGTTCAGAGAGTGGAACTGGTACGTTCAAGTAGTAAGTTCATCAAGGTGCAAGGAGAACATTATTATCCTGGCAAGAAAATTATTGTGGTCAAGTGCATGACAATAGCAAGACATATACAACAATTTAAATCCTGCATTTATTTAGCCATATCAATTTTAGGTATACACATGTTGAGTTTGAGTAAATGTGTAATGTGTAAATGTATAAATGGAAATTAAGCGTTTCTCAACATTCACAACTCATTGTAACCGAAATTAATGGTCTAATTTACTTGTTTACAGTGATTGCACACATGCAAACCAATGTAAAGAATCATCTTTTATAGGCTGAAAATACATGAAAGAATTATGTTTAGCTGTCACATACAGTCTTTGTGTCAGTCAATCAGTCTGACTAAATGAGAAAATGTCTTCAGAAACATAAAGAAAGTTAGTGGTTTGATAAAAGCATCTATGTGCGGCAAGTCAAACCAATCTAATCTGTGCAATGCTACGAAATTGGTAAAGTTTACATGTATACAGCAAACTTTAAATCAGGTTTATGTTTATGTCTCTTTTTTCATAGCTGGAGAGGTTCCATCCAATCCAAGAGACATTCAGAGAGATAATTCACTCTATATCGACTGACCCTCATGTGCTGAACATTGTTCCATCTAAGAAGACAAATGACCAATTCCATGGTAACAGCCTTTGCCTGATTCTCGTCAATGGTCTGTCTACAATGGAAGCTATTTCCAACCAGATGTTGTATCTCCTGGATGCACCGCGTGGAGAGTTCCCCCGGCTATGCTTCTTGAGCGACAGGGAAGTTATAAAATTGCTTTCCCACCACTCTACACCCTCCACTCTGCTACCCTTTGTGCGCAAATGCTTTAAAGGAGTGCGCTGGCTTCAAATGGACAGTGAAATGCCAAATGGTACAAAAGATCTAAGCAGTTGTGGGAGTATATCTGATACCCACATACAGATGAAGGTGCCGGGGGTCTTTGGCAGCCTCCGTGAGCACATTACCTTTCTTTGTCCCTTGGAACCAAATCTCAACCCCTTGGTCTGGCTTTGTGTCTTGGAGGAGCAATTACAAAAGACCATGATGGAGCTCATGAAACAATGTGCTGTTGTAAGAAAACAGCTCCAACCATTAGACCAAGAGGTAGAGTGTGACAAGAAAGTTGGAAACACACTATTACTTAATGCTAAAAGGAGGAAAAATGTGCTATGTATATTGGATCTACTGTCTGAATACCCTCTTCAATGTCTGCTGGTGGCTGAGGAAGTGGTATGGTGCAGTGAAGTTCTAAAAGTTTACCAAGCATCCAGCCCAGTGAAGTGGAGCCACATAAAAACACACAACTCTGAAAAACTGAAAAACCTGTGCCATTTCATAAGGGATGGAATCACAGGTGCCAGTGGTAAATCCCTGGTTTCTAACCGCATGATGATGTGTCTGCGTGCTTTGGTGCAACTTACAATGAATCATGCACAGCAGCTATCTCGACTCACAGAGGTACAATGTGAGCTGGAGTCGTCTTTTGAGTGGCTAAGTTTGATGAAGTATCATATAAATTCAGACACTCAGAGTCTGAATGGCAGTGATTGTCCAACATGTTACATGGACGTCCTGGGCTATCAACTGCCATATGGGTACGAGTACTTTGGTCCAAATGATTGGACGATGGTGAATACTCCTTCCACAGATAGAGCAATACTGGGGATTCTCCTTGCTCTGACCAGCTACAGATGTGGGTTTGTGAATGGACCATGCATGTCTGGAACGACAAAGACTGTGGTCCAATTGGGAAAAGCTCTTGGGCGACAGACCATCATTTTACAGTGTTGTCTGAGCATGGGCCCTGGTGTTGTCCAGCAGATGCTGTTTGGCGCCCTCCAGACTGGAGCATGGCTTCTGTTGGACTCTGTGGACTTACTAACACAAGGGGTCCTGTCATTACTGGGACAACATCTAGTAGACATTCACCAATTCTTCTCTGTGTTAAAGAGAAATAAGGAGCAAAGAGTTCATAAAGAGCCAAAGGACCAGGCCAGTGATGGTTGCAAAAACATTGTAGAGCAAGAATGCCAGATGTTACTTGCAGGGAAAAGTATTTCTGCCAATCGAAGCTATGGATGTGTTATCATCTCATCAAAAGGGTACACAGCTGAGGTTCCAGAGAGTCTGCGAGCTGCAACCAGGCCCATTGCGTTAACCCATCCAGACTACAGGATCATCGCAGAGGTAATGCTGGCCTCCACTGGTTTCTCAGAGGCCATGTCTTTAAGTCGACGTCTGGTGTCCCTCTTTAGCCTGGCCAAAGATTCCCTCTGTCTGCCTGAATTCATCAATGAAGAGCAGAGCAGCTGGCTTGTTGTCTTGCAAAATATCATCACCGCCTCTGGTATATACTTACAACAAAGCATCAGGCAAAAAGACATTTTAGATGAAGACAAAGTGTTGGCTGAGGAAGATAAGGCTCTTCAGGCTCCACACAATGTGACTGATAACGTGGCTGAGAGAGATAGAGAAGATAAAGCTGCAAATCCTTCAAGGTTTATGCACAGTAGTCAGTGTGCTCGCATTATACAGGGAGTAATGGAGGAGAAAGCCATTGTCAAAGCTATTTTATCTGCCTTATTACCCGCTATTTATGAGCACAAGAAAGCCTCACAATTCCACACCATTTTCAAGGAAATGTTCCCTATGGCATGCCAATTTCCTGTTCTCCAACAATATATTGAGGAAGAAGAGCAGAACCTAGTTAAAGATGCAGTTACAGAAGAGCTGGAAAGAACAGGATTACACTCCGACACACAAATGATTTGCAGTGCCGTCACACTCTACCAGGCCATAAAGTTCTCACAGGCAGTTCTGCTCGTGGGCCCCTCAGGGAGTGGAAAGACAACCTGTTACCGTGCTCTAGCTGGGGCACTATGTAGTCTGGCTGCCAGGGCAGGGGAAGATGTATTTGAACATGACAATACAACAAAAGGAGATGGCCCACAGACAGAGCCTCAAATCTCTTTTTCAACTTGGAGCTCTGTTGAGACTGTGGTCTTATTTCCTAATGCTATGTCCCATGAGGAGGTCTTTGGGGGCTTGTGTGAAGAGAGAGGGTGGCGGGATGGAGCTTTCACGAAAGTGCTCAGAGACTCAGAGAGACACAACCTCTCAGCTTTGGATATTTGCAACAATAAGAGGAAGAGAGATCAGACACCAAAAGTGAAGTGGCTGGTAATGGATGGGGAGCCTCTGGGGCAGCCTGGCTGGTTGGACTGCCTCACCAACTTCTGCAGTCCTGAGGATCCATCTCTATGCTTGTCATCAGGTGAAAAGCTTGTGCCGTCCCAATCAGTGCTAAAGCTACTGGTGGAGACCATAGACCTCAGTGATGCAAGCCCCTCTGCAGTGACCAGATGCAACCTTGTGTATTTCACCGGGACTGATCTGTGGAAGGTTGTGTGGAAGGGTGAAATGGATGCTCTTTGTAGTGAGCACACACTGGATAAAGGAATCTTGAAAATGTGGCGTCGTCTAGCTGAGGATCTTTTCTGCTGCACACTCAATTTGCTTAGGCACAATGCTCTATCCTCCGCAATGCACATTGAAGGAGACAGAACCGGCAAATTTTGTGAAAGCCCTATGTATGGACTGCAAGAAATCTTGTCATTCATTAGGATCCTACATGCCCTCCTAGAGCATTTTGGGAAGGATGGGGCAAAAGCTACACTAAGACGGACAGACGAAAGAGGTAGCCTATTATAAACATACTGTACTTATTAACATAAAGACAGGTAGCTTTCCCTAACAACAGTCTGTTCTACCAGTTCTCCCAACAGATATGCCGCTACCTGAAGCCCACACATCAGGCACAGATGCCCAATTTCCCTCTGCTCAGCAAGAGCTGCAGGCCAGGAACCTTTTTCTGGTGGCCTATATTTGGGGATTTGGTGGACACCTGCATCCTCGGTAAGGGAATCATCATGTAGCTGTTTTATTTTTATGTAATCACATACAACTAAACAAATATTGGACTTAGCATTCTAACTATGCTCTTGCTGTCAGAATATCTAATCCTTCTTTTCAGTAAAAGACTCCAAAATGAACGTCACGCACCAATGTATTGATACTTCATGTTTTATGTGTCTTAATTTCAGCCATTGGCCACAGTTTGACTTGCTAGCCCGAGAAGTGATGTTTAATAGCCGGTACAGAGTTGAGGTTCCAGGCGAAGGGACTGTGTTTGAGCACTTTTTTAACATCAACGGCAACAACTGTCTCAGGAGTAAGAACACACAGTTGGCCAATCCAACGATTCCCAAGGTTTGTCCTCAAGGTCAAAATAAATTGAACTTCAGTAAAATCTTAAATATCAACCATTTAGAGCTTGATAATGTTACAGCTTTGCTATGATCATTGAACTCCTTACTATTGGTTGATGGTTGATTGATTTGGTTATCTAGGATTTTATGCTTATTATAAGTCTAAATTCTACGCCGTAATTGTAGAAAATGTCAAATGTAATGTAAATGCTGATCACTGCATTGGAATATCCATAGTATTCTGTTACATCACCACACGGCCATCTTGGTAGGAAAATAACAGGTAATTGTAATAAATTAACAGGTGATTACAATCAAATGACAAACACGGCCAATGAGCTGTGTGTATTGTAAAGCGCCATATTGCTAGGAAATGCATGTTACATCATGGGAATACTATGAATTGAACTAACCAGTACCCTTTGTGTATTTACATAGTATGAGAAATATTCTCATCTACTGGACCTCATGTTGGAGGCAAACCAGCCAGTGTTGTTGGCAGGAGAGGCTGGTTCGGGGAAAACCACTCTGTGCAACACTTTGCTGAGTTATCACAGGCCACACATTAGCCTACCTGCCAGTCCACTTCTGAGCTCCCGAGACCTGCGCAGTGTGCTGGATAACATTTGCCGCTGGAGGACCTGTCAAGCTAGCAAGGGTGGCATGACCAAGCAGTCGGGGCTATTTCTGTTTGTGGATGATTTGCATGAAGCCCCCTGTGGTGAGTAGGAAAACATCAACTTGGGGAAACTGATGTGATGAAATCAGATCAGATTTTTCATAGTGCAAAACTTTAATATTTCTATATCTTTCCTGTGGGTAGATGTCTTTGGGAAGACGTCAAAGGCTCTAGAGACACTACGACAAAGTATTTCAAAAGGAGGGATTCTAACATTCAATACCTATCACTTCAAGTTATTGAGTTCTGGAACCATCAGCTACGTGACTACCTGCCGTACGTTTGGATCGGGTAATCACGGCGGTAATGCAATATCCTCCCGCCTCTCCCGCCTGTTCTCCATCTTTGTCCTGCCCAGCTTATCTGTTGAAGTTCTATTCTCTGTCCACTCTCCTTGGCTAAAACTCTGGCTCAAAGACATCCCATTTGTGCCGAGTTATGCAGACATGGCATGTTGTATCATCGCCGCAACTCAGAGTCTGTATCATGCTGTATGTGAGCAATTCCAACCTACTGTTCAGAGGCCCCATTTCATGTTCTCCCATCATGACCTGCAGAAGGTTTTTCAGGGGATGTGTCTATGGCAGCCTGACAACTCAAACACACAGCCACTCCAGAAAAATGCCAGCCCCATAAAAGTTCTTTCAAAGTCTGCACTAACGTGCCTTCTCCCAGCCATGCCAGGGCCTGCAGCTAGTGTCCTTAACATAGCCAGTCTGTGGATGCACGAGTGCCTGCGCACCTTCAGTGATAGGTTGTGCTCAGAGGATGAAAGCAAAATTCTGGTGTCACTGATAGCCAAGATATCGACAACATACTATGGAAGTAGATTGGTTGATGAGCCCCAGCCTGTCAGTGTAGAAGGACCACCCACTGCTACAAGCCCTATTACTTCTACACTACCCACAGAAACACCAGACACTCTTAAGTCAACTAGTCCAGATACACCATTTAGAGAGATGAATAGTGGGGCCTCACCCTCACATTTCTCTACTACGCCTCTTGTGCCTTTGGCAACCCTAAAAGAAGAGGAAGACTCTAGACCAAGCAGCTCTGGCTCTAGCAGCTCAGACTCCAGCTCATTTTGGGGCAGTGAGAATAAAGATTATTTATTGGAAGAGAGTGTGAAGAGGGAAGAAAAGATAGTGGAGAAGAATGATGAGTTGCCCCTACAAGATGTAAACTTATGTAAAGCTTTATCCCCCTCTCCGCCAAAAGAGCCTAAACCAATTGGCCGATCAGACTGGAAGAGAGGCCATAAGTTGACTGAACCATCCCTGCAGGCTGAAACCAATGACTCAGAGGAGCCAAGCCTAGACATGCTCCTTCTGCCATTACAGCTTCTTCAGAACATGGAGGAAACTATGGATAAGATTGCTTTTGGCCCTGAACTCTCTGAGCCTGTCAACTCAATGGATCAACAACACTATTTCAACTTTAGCTCTTATCAGGAGCAAGACCTAGATCTATTAGTGCGACAGCTATCAACTACCGTGAACAGGAAAGAGGAAGACAAAGAGCACAAGTTTGATGATAACCACAGCATTACATCCAGCTATATTCTACACAGGCAGAGGGTGCATCAGCTGTTGCATATCCTCAGGGCTTTGCTCATACCTGGAGGTCATGGAGTCCTGTTTGGTTCAGTCAGAGGCACAGGCCGTAAATCCACTGTGCGTTTAGCTGCCTACCTCATGGGATACCAGTTGATGGAGGTACATCCTGGTAATGAGAATGAGTTGCACGAAATCCTAAAGGAGGCTGGGAGTCAAACTAGAGTGAATGGCGCCCATGTCATAATACTGGCTCATGAGGAAATCAGCCAGTCTGTCAGGGAAGAACTACTGGTGGCGATGGCCCATCGAACTTCCCGGGGGCTTTACTCGCATGAAGAGCTCACAGATCTCGTTCCCAGAGTGAATACTGTGAAGAACTTGAGAAGATCCCACATGGATGAGCAGATGCTTGAGAAGTAAGAGGAAAAGATCTAGTTGATCCTTTAACCCACATGCTAGTTTGCCACATTATTTAGGCCTAACTTAGAGACCACTGGGGGTTATCAGTCAACCCCATTACATTGTATAATTGAATGGTCAAGCCTAGATAGAAAAGAAATACATACAATGTGTGTTCACTTGGAATGGACTGATACTCATACGGATGTCACTGAGCTCAGGCAAGTGGGTGTTGGTTGTTTTGACAGAAAGGGTTTATGAGGATGGGCCCACATCAATTCAGAATATCATCAGAATAATCAGAATATAGCTGAGGGCATTGTCAGTTTAATGTTTAATTAAATCACTTGTATAACTCATTGAACAATTGCAACTTTCAAATATAGCTTTAGGGATGCTGATCTAAAATCACTCACAGGGATGGGCCTTTAGGAAAAATGCGACTGCTTAAAGAGAATATTTGAGAATATATGAATATTTGATATTTTTTGTAGATCATAAGAATTATTTGTTTTGTCCCCTCTGACAAAGGTACTTGAGCCAGTTCCACAGGAATGTGCATGTGTTCCTGTTGCTGCCTTTCACCATGTCAGACAGCAGACAGATGCCTGCCAACAACACCCAGGGCTGGAATGTAACTATTTTCACTCAAGTATAACTCTTGTAATTGACTTAGATGTTTTCCTTTTAAGGAACTCTATACAACAAAGCAAATATCCTACTTTTCACGCCACCTTTATCAAAGAACCCGTAGACCTGTGTGTGGTTACATTGAAAACTAAAACATTTGCATACAAATTGTGATCAGCCCATGAAAAAGTCCTCCCATTCCTTTTTCAAACTTTGAGCCAGCCAGCTGTAAGAGGAGTAATCAGCAATTTACAACTCTTTAATGCATCAGTGGTTAATGCACTGAAGACAGAATACTAAGATGAAATACCTCTAAGAACTCTCAAACATGTCCTTTTTACTAAAGTACATACTTTGTGACCTTACTGATGCTTGATTGGTATTTGATTGTCAATACTAATACTGACAAATCCTTTGTGATCCAGGCACACATAACCAAGGCCATGAGCCTCAGCTGTTGTGTGGAGGTGTACCAGGCTTGGTCCAGACAGTCTCTAGTGGAAGTTGCTGCTCACTGCTTCAAAACCAATCCCCACAAACCTGAGTCAGACAGCCAAAGTTAGTTCATGCCTGTTTCATTCATATACTTTATACAATATGTGAGTATGTATGTATGTAAGAAAATATAACATATGCCATTTGATGAACACTTTTATCAAAAGCGTATTATAGTGTTAAGACAGTATACATTTTTAACATGGGTCAAACCCATAAAACTGACAGTGTTAATTCCAGGCTCTACCTATTGAGCTATACAGACCCATATGATGTAAAAGTATACTTTCCTGCTTGTAGTAAGATACACCCTATTTCTTTTGTTTTTAATGCAGCGGAGAGAGAAGGCTTAGAGGCCAGCATGTCTCTGGCCATGGCAGGAATCCATCAATCTGCATGTAGATACGCTTCTGTTCTTCTAAGTGCCCAGCCTTTCAGTCCCGAGACTTATATGGAGTTCATCGCCCACTTCTTTTACCTCTGTAACCACCTGCACAAGCACGGACTGGACCAGGCCAGCAGGTAAGTTAAAGCATTAAATGGACTTTTTGGCAAATAAGCCAAATCATCCTTGTTTAAGTAAGACAACCCAGCAAAGCCATCATTGAAGAACTTACTATTGTAGGACAAAACAAGTTTGGTAGGAGTTTTACTTCTGGGTGTCCAGTATTTAGTGTGCTACAGTGCATATTCCAGTGCTTTTGAGATGATGCTGAGCTAGCTTGTAGAGTGCACTAAAATATAGTTTGCCAAAATGTTAGCACAGACTGTAGTGAACGTAATAAACACTGGACACATTTGTCTCAAATTTGCCAAAAGAAACTTGTGATATAGGTATAGCAGAGGTGTTTTACAATACGTATGATGTCTATTTTTAACAAAATAGAAATCCACATGCTGACCTACAATTATTATTTAATTTTCTCAGAGTTGCAACTGTCCTGGCTCGTTTGGACGTCATGACCAACACGGCTGTGCAGTACAAACAGGAGTTGGTCAGACTGCAAGAGAAAGTTGCAGAAACACATCAGGTTGTGCAGAGTAATTCATCATATGAAATTAGGATCAACATTCGATGTGTGATAAGATAAGAATATAATAAGGCTAATAAGGCTAGATAATTGAACAAAATAACAGTATTAACTGCTGCAAATTCTATTTTTTATAGTCAGTCAAACAGGTTTCAAACAAGTTTGTATATAAGGTATTCTGGTGCTATGCCGATTACCTGGCTTAAAAAGAGAAAATTGTAAACTGAATTCTAACTGAGCAAATCTTGACCAATAACATTCGCATTCCCCTTCTGTGCTGCAGCGTGAGAAAGAGCTCCTCAGCGCTGTGGATGTTGAGAGGAGCCTGCTTGAGGAAGCCGGGCAGAAGTGTGTGGTAGAGGAGAACAAGCTGCAACAGCTGGAAGAGCAGATTCATCACACTCAGCAGCAGGTAAACAGATACTTCATGGAAATTAAGACTCACATCTAAGTGCCACTGTTGACTTTTCAAGGTTTATTAATTTCTGCAGACAAAAGCATATTAATTAGATGTATCTTGTGAATAGACGGCATTCAAAAAAATCTCAGTCACAAAATATGACCATATGAGTTAAAGAGTCAACTAATGAAGAAATAATAAATGAAATGTCATGGAAAATGAACTTGAAGTTTTGAATTTTGTTTCCACTAGGTGAGCCCTGTGTTCCTGTCAGGCCTTATGATTCTCAAGTGCCTGAGTCCATCTGACCTGGAGGAGGTGCGGCACTACAGAAATCCGCCTGATGGGGTGATGAAAATCATGGATGCCATTTGCCTGCTGTTCAATCGTCCACCCAGCTGGGAGAGCGCTAAACAACTTCTTGGGCAATCCAACTTCTTCCAGGTATGTGGAAAAAATATTTATATTGGACACATTTCTTTGAACAGGCCTTTTTTTTTTTTTTTCCAATTTATTCTGCCAAAGGAAATTCATTTTGCAAAGGCAGCATAGAAAACATAGTATTATCATACACAGGTTAGAAACATTGATTAGTCCAGTTCGTCTAGTAATGCAGCGACTGCTTTATCTGTAGATTGCTGGTGGCACTGTTACGCTTTGAACCCTTTTTAACTTTAAGTGGCTGTTTTGGGAGTCCTCTATTGGTAATATCTCTCCTTTTCCTAGGAGTTGGAGTTCTTTGACCGCTACAGCCTGACTAACCACCAGTTGCAGCAGCTGGGCCAGATAGTTCACAGTCCCCAGTTTGTGCCAGAGTCTGTGCGAGAGGTGAGCAAGGCCTGTGAGTCTCTGTGCCGATGGGTGCGGGCCGTGTACGACTGTTCCTGCAGGGAACACCACACGTTCTCCCAGGAAGCCAGCAAGCAGCATTTGGAGGCGCTGGCTATGGAGGCGCGTGGCCGTCTGCGCTTGGCCAGGCTGCAGGAGGAGGAGGTGTGCCGGCGTCTAGAGGACATGGAGCTCCAGCTGCAGTTTGTACAGAAGGACCTGGAGGAGCTGCTGATGCAGCTGCACAGAGCCGAGAGCTTGGAGAGACAGGCTGCTGCTGCTGTCAGGCAGATGGAGAGACATGTCACAGCCTGGGAGGCTGCTGCTCAGGTAACACAGCATTTACACATACTAGTGCAGTGCCCGTTCAAAACATGCCTGTTCGGAACGGGCCGATTGCTTGGCCTCCGGTATTGCTGCTTGCAGCTTTCTCGACAACCGCTCATCCAAACAACTTCACACTCGACACTGCGCTTCCAGTCGCTTGCTTTGAGCCCCGCTGCTGCACAGAGTGCTGTTCGCTTGTTTATTCAAAGTTTATTAATTAATATTGAACGTGTCGCGTGTCCAATCCAACACTGCACGTCCTTGGGTCCCCAGCAATACACCTGCCAAGTGTGAAGTAGATTGGATGAACAGTTCTCGAGATATGCGAAGGACACACATACAGACAGAGATTCCTTGCTTTATAGTACTAGTGCAGTGCCCGTTCAAAATAGACGTAGGCTATCAGTCGCTTGCTTTGAGCCCCGCTGCTGCACAGAGCGCTGTTTGCTTGTTTATTCAAAATTTATTAATATTGAACGTGTCACGTGTCCAATCCGACACTGGACGTCCTTGGGTCCCCAGCAATACACCCGCCAAGTGTGAAGTAGATCGGACGAACGGTTCTCGAGATATGCAAAGGACACACATACAGACAGAGATTCCTTGCTTTATAGTATGATGATTACTGGGTGAGCCCCTCGCAAGGTTTGAACTGTGAGTTCTGATCTGGCTAGAATGATTAGGCTACTGATGGAGTCAAGTGTGCCAGTGGTGATAGTATTAGACAGTATGTACTAAAGAGTTGAGTTTAAACATGATCCACTTAGTTACATTGGGGTCTATTGTTGTTTGAAGCAGTTACATTTTTGCTTGATATGTTTTTTTTTTTTTTTTTTTAAATGAATGTGATGTTCCCCCTTTTCCCTCCAGGAGGCAGAGTTGAATAACCAAACTGTCCCAGGAGATTCTATTATTCTGGCTGCAATCATCTCTTATTTGGGTCCCTTTGGACCTGACACATGCACAGAACTACTGAGCAAGTGGAAGGTGCTGTGTCAGACAGGAAGCATTAACATAAACCCTGAGGACCCCAGAACCTCCCTATTTACAGACTGTGACCCTGCGCCCCCTGACCCCCCCCTCTGTGTTGCCATCCCTGTGGCTGAGAAGCTTCATTTGGTCCTGGCTCGGGCAGTAGGCATGGACCAGGCGCAGGTCCAGGACTTATCTGCCAGGCTGGTGGTCAAGCTGCTGCTCTGGGGATACAGAAGACCCTGGGCTCAGCACTGGCCTCTACTGACAGACGCCCAGCATCATGTAGAGATTAGCTGTCAGAGCTGGCTCATCACAGGTAGGCCCTTAGATTTACACAACATCTATGATGGGAGGTGACATGACCCCAATGATGCACCCGCTGTCACCCAAACCCCTTTCCTCTAACATCCAAGCCAGGTTTCTACACAGGTGCCCACCCTAAAATAGCACAAGGGATAGTTACATCATATCCTGTAGAGTGGTTAATGGCATCCCATCCATTACATTTCAGGCTTTTAGCTGATGCCCATATCCAGAATCATTTACAATGAGTGCAACAATAGAATAAGCTTAACTGCCTAGCCAACATTACAAGCAACAAGGAGTGCAAAGGCCTCAGTGCTCAGAGAATAGATGTAACAAATATCCCAATGTCTATATATACTGTATATATCCTAAGCCTATATTGGTAGTTTAAGTGTCTTTCTATCTGTCATAGTCTGTTGGCTCCAAAATAGGATCTAAATTGTTGTAAATGTGGATTGAAAAGCATAAAAGCTACAAAACATAACTACAACTGTCTGTTCTGCAGGAGACAATACCAAGCTTGGGATGGAGGCTGAATATGAAGTGGTGGTTTGCGCTGATGACCCAGAACTGCTGAACAAGTTGGACCACGCCGCTGAGAAAGGTGAATTAATAGTGGCAATATGATGCAATAGTTAATATAAACAACAGCTAATTTTGATAGCTTCATTTCTCAGTATATTTTTCAGCCTTACACTCACTGTACCCCTTCTTTGTGCAGGTTTGAGGGTGCTGGTAACTCATGTGGAACGTGCCGTCCCCAGCCCACAGTTTCTGGCCAGATTGGTGCGTCCCGCTGGAAATTTCCTCCCAGGGTTCAAGCGGCCTGTCCAGCCGACACACCCACAGTTCTGCCTCTTCCTCAGCACCCATCTGCCTGTCCGACTGCTTAGCAGTGGTAAGGAGGAATGGGAGAGGCAATACAACTGTATAGTGGTAGTCATTGTTGAAGTTGTCCTACTTTGTGTTTTCCCTGCACTGCATTAGTAGTGCATGATTTGAAGGAGTTGGAGAGAAGTTGGAGAGAACAACCATATAAATAGTAAGACTTAGATTGTAGCTGCATTTGTTGATCATCGCATGAATACACACAAAGAGGCTGGGCTAAGCAGGAAATGGGTACACACTCATCCTATACTGTAGATTCCCTTTCAAACCACATATTTTAACTCTATAGTAAACCATATCCAAACATTTTGTTAGCCTTCAATGAATTTAGCTGTCATCTTTATACATATTTTCCTATCTCTGCTGTCAACAAGCTATAAAATTATCATAATGCGAGCAGGGATATAGAAAGACTCTTTGCAGAGTAAGCCATTTAACTATCAGAATCACTTTAATGGGCAAGTAAAAACAATATAGAGCAATTTGTCTTGGTAATTGGTGAAAGTTGTCATTGGTACTGAGACACACATTTTTTCTCAGAGCATAGTGAAACACATGGTACAAGGACAACAGGACATCACATCCAGTGCAACTTGACAATACCAAACATACAGTACAATGGACAGCAGACTAAACATATCATGAGTTTGTTTCCAAAATGAGATGTCCACCATTTGAAAAATGTAACCCCTACTCAAAATGATTAATGTCACAACATTTAATAAATGATGGTTTCATTTTAATGAATAGTATGTAACTCAAGTCCTTGGTTGACAAAATTGTAACACTTTGACAGACTGGATCCTCTGGACTTTAGAGATACTGAATGGTCAGCTAAACTTATATGAATATATACAACAGCATTTTGGGAATAAACTCTTCATATATACATGTAAGTACATGTATTAGCTGTGTGTAGCTATCTGAAAGCAGTGGCTTACTATCGGTCTCCCTGCTCTTGTTCCTTAGAGATCCACCCGTCCATCTTGGCTGCGGTACAAGTGTTTGACCTCTCTCTGAGCTCAGCAGAGATCCAGGAGCTGATGCTGACACAGCTGCTGCAGTCTGAGTGTACCGAGCTGCTGACTCAACACTCTGTCCTCCAGAATGACAAGCAGTTACTGCAAGACAAACTGGTCAAAGTGGAGGTGATGAGACCAGCATTTAATATCATACCAAGCTATTAATATTCCTGTCAGTTCATTTAGTATTACATGATATAGTGAAGTACAGTCAAATGGGGTTTTATCTACTCAACCAGCCACTCCAAGAGGTAACCAACCATCATTTGGGGCTTATTTTGTCCTCTAAAAAGCAGTAAAATAGTGGTGAAATAGTGAGAGTGGCTGATGCATGTCTTAATCCACCTGTCACTGTTTCAAATTGAAACATGATGCAGTGCTTTCATGCAACATTCTTCTCAACAGACGATAGTGTTAATTATTTGCTGTTGTTCATAGTTCCTGTACATCACTCTTCTCTTAGGTCTCTCTAATGGACTACATCCTGCAGTCCAACACCCCACTGTTGCAGGACTCTGATTTTCT
This sequence comes from Centroberyx affinis, assembly GCF_046629955.1. Classification (NCBI taxonomy): domain Eukaryota; kingdom Metazoa; phylum Chordata; class Actinopteri; order Beryciformes; family Berycidae; genus Centroberyx; species Centroberyx affinis. The sequence continues at coordinate 291,209 of NW_027280238.1, forward strand.
CCCCCACGTGGCTACTTGTCAGGCAGCAATGGAGGAACTGCAAGCTGAGATGCGGCAGCTGAGTGTGGAGCTGGAGCAGCATGAGGCCCTGCTGGCCGGGCCCCGAGGAGCAGCGAGGCTGGCTGCTGCCCTCTACCAGGCCCTGCAGGAGGTGTCCCGTCTCTCCCCGGTCTACTTCTTCTCCCTGCGTGGCTTCATCACGGTGATGCGTGGGGCCTTCGCTGTGAAGGGCAGGCCAGATGTGTCCTATTTCAATGGGAAAGTACCAGCGGTCATAATATCAGAGCTCACTCATAGGATGGTAGCTCAGCTGCTGGTCCAGTACCGGCCTTGTCTCTTCCAGAGCCATGCCGCCCTTCTGAAGCTGCTGGTGTCTGTGGCTCTGCTCCGGCACAACAAGCTCTGCTCTGAGGCTGAGAGGGCGGTCTTCCTCAAGGGCCTCGGAGACATGGATTTCCCTGGACCTAAAGCCAAATCCTGCACCCCTGCTCCCACGTCCTCACATCCTGCCACATCCCAGCTTGCTCTGCCTAGCTGGATACCCCCTCATATCCACCCAGATCTCCTCTGCTTGGAGAAGATCCCAGCTTTCAGAGGGCTGATCGCATCACTGGCCTCCTCCCCCAAACAGTGGCAGGAGTACCTGCGCTTCCCTTCCTCCACCGTGGCGGGAGCTGTTCCCTGTCGCTCCCACTCCCATCTGTCCTCGCTGCAGCGGGCTCTACTCTGGAAGACCATGCTCCCTCACTGCCTGGGAGGAGTGGCTGAGGACATGGCCGCCTGCCACCTCGGTGTTTCTGGACAGACAGCGGGGCCTGAGGCTCCTCACACCGGGAACCCAGAGGCCCTCTCCCGATTCCTTGCCAGACACGAGGGACCCATCATTCTTACGTTGCCCAGTCCAGGCAGAGAGAGGTGGACAAACATTCAGCCTCTTCACTTGATAAAACAGTTAAACCGCTATCAAGCAGATGCAAAGGGGGTAACATACATTTTATTCATTTATTTCATTTGAATAGCTGTAACCATTGCATGTCTATGCACTCTTTGATGTGTTTTTAAATGTCTCTTTTTAGGTTCAGCTGAAAGTCATTTCATTTGGAGCTAAGTGTGACAGGGAGGTCATCCTCTCAGCACTGGACAGAGCTGTTAATGACGGCCATTGGTTGGTTTTTAACAACTGTCACCTGTTGGAACAATGGGATGACAAAGTCGTGTTTCATCTCAATCAGTTGGTCTCGTCTTCTAAAGGTAGTTTGTTCATAAAGAATCAGTGTAAACTGGATTTGGATTACTCAATTTTAATACAAACGCATACAGTATTTAGAAAATAACACTATTTTTCATACATGATTCCTGTATAATGATCGAAAGCCTAAAATAAAACATCCAATCACACAATAATGGATTGATTCAGTGATGACCTATCCGCGGCTGATATCTTAGAATTAAATATACATTCTTATCTATCTATCTATCTATCTGTCTGTCTGTCTGTCTGTCTGTCTGTCTGTCTGTCTATCTATCTATCTATCAGGCGAGGGGCTCATGACAGCAGCACCATGCACAAGTAGCCTGGTTCACCCATGCTTCCGACTGTGGTTTATAACTCGAGGAAACACAACATGCTCCATACCTGGTAGGTCTGTTCCTATGCTGCTAATTATCCAGATCCCCCTCTCCAGATCAACCACTATAGCTTCAGTCCTTTGGATGAACCAGTCTCTCTCTTTCGCTACCCATTCCAGGTACTAAGATAGACATATTGTCCAATACAGAGTATCAGTCTGATCCTTTCCATGAACAAAATACATTAGTCTGGAGTCAGTGCACAAAAACAATGCAGATATATTCAATTTTTCGCCATTAAAAAGGTCGGACATCCTTCTTTGTGTGAATAAACGCAGAAAATCAAGTTGCCTGGTTTTAATTTTTGATGTTGATCATGGTTCTCGATGAACTTTACTATTGGTGAAATTCACTGATACCAATGCCCTACAATACCCAGTATCCAAAATCCCATTGCAGTATTTATATTGATACATTCCTAATAAGTCACTTTGTATAATGGGCACACACCTGGCTTGCCTTGTTTTTGCCTTGCCTTAGGACATCTGGTGCGGCCTACTGGCTGTCCCAAGAGTTAGAACAAAACACAGTGAAGCAGTGTTTTGTTATCATGCAACACAGACCTGGAATAACCTCCCAGATGATATTAGACAAGCCCCGACTCTGACCACTTTTAAGTCAAAGCTAAAAACTTTCTTATTTTACACTGCCTACTCTACCCTGTAATGGCTAAAAACTTATCTTTTCAGCTTAGCTTTTAAATAACCTTAATTTTAACTCTTTCTGTTCAGGATCCCAACAGAGCTGACACGGGCAAGTACGAATTTTCATTCGTCTTGTCCAGGTAATGCTTACTTGCGCATGAGTGAACACTATATGTGGGGGGGACAGAGCTTTACCCTGTATGATTCTCATCCATCTGTGGATGGTGAGGTTGTTGACCAAGAGGAGAATCTATGATTCTCGTCTGCCTTAGGCAGTGAGATCTGACGTAAATATCAGATCAAGAGTAGAATCAGGAAGGACAGGGGAAAAGAAAATTACAGAAAAACATATGGGTTCACTCACAATGTGCATCTAAAAGTGGGAGTATTTGTTGTGTTCTTTCATCTTTCTATCTCATTTGATTTGAACTGCACTAGTTTACCTTTTAAGTCTTTTATCTTTTGTATCTCTTGTCTGTACTTTTGCACTTTTTAATTGTAAATCTTTTACCTTTACTGTATTTTTATCACTCTGTAAAGCACTTTGAATTGCCCCAGTGTATGAAATGTGCTATAGAAATAAAGCTGCCTTGCCTTGCCTTGCCTTTAATTAATGTCTCTTTTTTTTTTTAACTTTTGCCTTTTATTTGTTATTTTTGTACTTAGACACTTTGTAACTTTAATTTTCTGTTTTTTTGTAATCCTTATACTTATGATTATGATGATGATGATGATGATTATTATTACAGTGGCAGTGCGAATGTGTGGCCTGCCTCTGGTGTGCGACTCCCCCTGGGATGTGAAGGAGGAGCTGAGCTGCTCTCTGCGTCAGGTGGCGTCCCTCCTTCAGCCTGAATCTCTGTCGGGCGTCACGGTCGACGACGTGGAGCCCTTCCTCCGCTGTGCCATCCTGCACTCTGTCTTACTGCAGAGACAGACCTGCAAGTGTTTAGGCCAAGGGAACATCTACCACTGGTGAGAAAATTATCTCACATATGTATACTGTACAGATACTGTAGATTCATCCTTCCTCTCATTAATTCATTTAAACAATTTGAAATCTCTGCTTGATGCGGTGTTGAAATTCAAAACTGTATGTCCCATCCCAAAATATTTGTATTTGTATTTACAGAAAATCAAAATATAATTGTAATTCATGACTTACTTAATACTTAATAATAATGCTAATGTTACTTAATAAACAGGATATCCCATTCTCAACAATATCACAATTTTTAAATGTCTTAATATATAACTAATAACTTATGATAACTAAATGATATTAAATCAACATTATGAGCTTCACATTCACATGAGGTTATGAGCTTCACATTTTTTGTGAGATATTGTCATAATTGTGGATATGTCATGATGGAAGAAGACTGTAGCCTTTGTATGTGTATGTGGGTTATTTCTTTTCGAAGGACTCAGGAAGACCTCCTGGCTTTGGTGGAGGCACACGTTCGCATCGCCAGTCTCTGCCACGACAAGACGAAGGCTCTGGAGTACATAGCAGGTGAGGCTGCATTAACAGGTGGAACTGTCCCGCTAGTTCAGTTACTGTATTATGCTTTGACCTCATTGTACTTTTCATTCATAGTCAGTCTGGTACATGGCGGCCATGTGTCAGACTCTGCAGACCTGGCGGTGGTGGAGAGTGTTGCCAAGACCTGCCTCAGTACGGTGTCGCCTCTGTGGGGCAGTGGGCCACACGTCCTCTCTAATATCATCAGCAATCCTGGCCGCTTTGGTACTCAAACAACTTTCTACTCATGCGTTGTAAACTGTACAGCTTACAAACTCATTGATCATACAGTAATCTGCAGGCAAGACAATGACTCCTGCCAAGATTTTCTGTTTTTACGTTTTTGACATTTGGCACTTGTCGAGAGCAAGTTATAAATGAGTGCAGCAGTAGAATGAGCTTAAATTCCTAAATCATAACCAATAATGAGAAGTACAAGGATCAGAGAGTGTGTTTTCTCATCTATTCTGTGTAAATAAAACTTGTTTTTGTCACCGTATCATTTCACATCCACAGATTTGTCAGGACTACTGCAGGTCCTGGAGCAACGTGTTCAGGACTTGGTCAACATCAGTGACCCCCTGGTGTTGGGCTTCAGCGCTGATCTGGCGGCAGAGATGGTCAAGATCAAAGGTCACACCCTGAATGTCCTGCTGCGGGACTCCCAGACTCCTCTAGGAAGAGTCAGGAGCTCCAGCAACGAGCTGAACCCCCCTGCCACTCTGCCAGATTACAGCCAGGCCAGGGACAGACTGCAGGCTCTGAAGAGTTACCTAGAGAACAAGGATGACATGAATGCAGGAGGCGTTTCTCACGGCCCTCTGCGTGCCTTCCTCCAGGCTGAGTGGGATGATCTCATTGATTTGGTGTCCTCGCTCCTCTCACAGCTCCACCAGCCCGTTCAATACAGCACACCGACCTTCACTTCCCTCCTCCAGCTCACTAACCTGTCTCTCCTGGAGAGGAGGGCGGAGCTGCTCAGTGTTTATCTCTGGGATGACGCCACTACAGATCCACCCGCTGCCTACCGACTAGCTGCTTTCAAAAATGCCAGAGGTTTTCTAGCGGCGGTGATGAGGGAGGCTGCTCAAGCAAAACGCAAATGTTTCAGTAATATAGCCCTACATTTCCAGGTAAAGCAAGAAAGTCTTAAAGTTTTAAAATGTAACCAGGGTGGGAAATGAACTCCATTTCAGGCAAATGCTGTTCAAGTAGGCAGTTCAAAAGCATTTTGGCTGGCAACATTTTGGAATCAAATTCATCAAAAAAGTTAGTTTCCCACCCTGACTCTGATGTTTCTTCTTGTCCCGCCAGGTTCTGAGTGTTTTGACATCCCCGGCCTCTCTCCCCCTGGACGGTGTGTATTTGTGCGGCCTGGAGCTGAGAGGGGCATTGTGGGATACACGGCTGGGAGCCCTGCAGGACACACTCTCTCCCCAGTCGTGTTTGATGCCTCTGTTTCACGTCCAGGCTCGAGCCCTAGACACCCGCCCTCGTAAAACCTCACACTTGAAGAACGCAGACGCTGTCCAAGTCTCAGACGCTCCTCCATCTGACGCCCCTCAGTTTCCAGTCTACCACTGTCCGCTCTATCTGGATGGAGAGCGGGAGAGTGCAGACTGGGGACTGGCTGATGCTAACATTATCACCACGGTTCCCCTCCCAGCTAAGATAAATCCTGTGTTGTGTAGTTTGAGAAGAGTGAGGCTAGTGAGCACGCTCTGACTGTACAGACCTGATGTTTACCGCTGTGATACTCCTGACTGAGGCTCACACACACTGATGTAGCTACGACACTTGTGAATAAACGAGACTAGATCTATAGAAGAGAGTCACGATTCTTTTTGTGCCATACTTTTTATGAGAAATCTTGAACAGGTGTCGTTAGAATCAATGTTCACATGAATTGTGTGACAATTTATCAACCTCTTTATGCATTCAGTTTTGAAATGTTCTGATTTCTTTTTTATTAAAACATTGTTACATAATATCTTAATACAAAATATCTTGGTGATCCTTAGATCGTTTTGATCGTTTCTTAAATCGATTGTTTTATAACTTGTGTGATAAAACAGAATCTCACAGACCCCTGGGAATGGAGGAATGGGAATGTCACTGAAATGTCATGCCAAAGCTTTATTTATTTTAACACATGTAGTTGCATATACTCATACATATGACTATACGCACCTCCACACCTACACACATACACACACAAAATGCCCTGAAATAAATTTGCAGTTATAATGCCTTTTATAACTGCATGAAGGAAATTCCAGGCTTAAGATTTTGTAGTTTTAACATGGGTTGGTCACGACCTACTGTGCATTTCACCTGAATATATTTAATTCCACCCAGAAACACTTTATTTGTCAAGTACAGTAAATGTGCAGGAGTTTGTCTCGGTGGTAGATTCTCAACGGCTATTTCCAACAAAAATATTTCTATTGCACCTTGAGAAAGACCTCCACTGAAAATACCTGCAGTTCAGATAAGGTAACTGTGTCAAGAGGCTAGCTGGTTTTTGGGTTGATGTATATACTTTCCCACAGGATATTTACAGCAGAAAGACCTACTGAGGAGGCTTGTACTTTAAGTGATGGCCTTATGATAATTACCAAGAGTAACTGATGACCTCTGTCTTTTCCCCCAGGTAACATGGACAGGCACCATTATGAAACATTTGAGAAGTTCGGCAACAACACTTTTCTGCTGCACCTCGACAACGGGAGGGCGTGAGTATCTCTGGTGATGTGTTGGTCAGTGTGTGTGTTTTAAGTGTGTGTGTGTGTGTGTTAGAATGAACGATCATTTTGTTGTAATGCACTGCAACTTTAACTTGTTTTAACAAGTCAGTGTTGATGCATTTAAACTTAAACAAGTCTTTTTAAGTTTTTAAGAGGTCTGGAGTGATGCTTAGATGTATTGGGATTTTACTGGCTCTGTAACATTACTGTTGTATTTTCTGATATACTGTTCCTAATGTTATATGTTTGTCCTTGTCTGAGTTCTTCTCACTTTAATGTTTGGAGGCAAATCCTTCTTAGTTTAATGGTTTAATCGTATGGCTGTAAATGTGACTTGACTGACACTGGGTCTGTTCTCACTGCAGATTTGGGCGCCACTCCAAAGATGAGCCATCTATCTTAGCTCCACTAGAACAGTGCTGCAGGTACAAACAACAATGTGATAAAGCATGGGGAATGTGAACTCTTCAGTCCAGTTCAATTCAATGCAATCCAGTTAAGTGCAGTTCAGTTCAGTTCACTCCAGTTATTTATTGCAAAAAATCATAACAAATCACCTCAAGAAAAGTGCCATTTGATATTACCAGAGTGGGAGTCAGTGAATCAGTTAAGTGCAATGTGAAATCACCCATAACCTCAAAATACAAAGTTCTGTTAAAACCATCAGAGGCTGCACCTACAAATTTATCATTCTAACAATTCTCTCTCCCTATTTTCATTCCCTCTTTTATCCCTTCTCTCCCTTCTCTCTCTCTCTGCTTCTCTTCTCCATCACCCCCCTCTCCTCTATTCCTCCCTCTCCCATCCTCTCCTCCCCTCTCTCCATCACCTCTCCCTCTTCTCCAGGATCCGTCGCTCCACCTGGCTTCGTCTGCGCCTCCTGTCTCTGCCTCAGTACCGCCTCAGCGACGTCATGCGGCAGTCGCTATCCCATGATCCTCTGGCCAGCGTGGCTCCTCTGCTGTCGGAGCCCCACCTCGCCGCTCTCGACCGGCGTTTAGCCACCGTGCTGCAGACCGTCAGCCGCTGCCAAGAGCGACAGAGTGGGGATGGTGGCGATGATGAGGTCATATATGATGATATTGCCTACTTCAAAGGCATGGTCACTCCTGCCGGGTAGAGCCAACACACCTCTATTATGTTATCTAGATGAAAAGGTGCAGCACTGCAGTGACATGGTGGCACCAGTCAAGTCAAGTTTATCGATAAATGTTTTTAAAGTAACAAGGAAACAGCATTTCAACGGCGTCTTGCTTTCCATAATTCAGTGTATTTCCGGTTGAAACAGGAAGTCGCGGCGGGACATAGCGTGAGGAGGGACTGTTAAAAAATTCTTTGATCTATGATCTTGAGCTGTCACAAATTTTGGAGTCTTCAAAAGTAATAAATTCCTGCCACTGGGATAGCAACCACGGTGTGTCTTAGGAAAAGGTAACAGGGTTTTCGGGGGTGAAAAAAAAATGCACCGCCATATCGTGCTGCCACTCGTGTGACTTTGAAAGCTGTGAGGTTGCAGGTTTTATATGATGGGACGGGCAGAGGGTGAAGCTTTGGTGGGAATTTTTCTGTACGCCTACTGATATGTAACCACTACAGATACCCCGGTTTCCAGGAACTAAAACTAGTAGGATTTTGACATAAAAATACAAGATAATACAAATTTCGTAAATCTTTTGGAATTTATTTTTAATGTGTATGTTATGATATGGAGAATTAGCTAACAAGGTAAAAAAGTCATTTTTCATTTCATTGTGACTTGAACAAAATTGGTCTGTCACAGATAAAAACAGGTTCACAATTCCAATAAATGCAACAATTTTGAAATTTGACATTAGGTCAGAGCTTGTGTGTGTGTGTGTGTGTGTGTGTGTGCGTGTGTGTTTGTGTATGTGTGTGTATGTGTGTGTGTGTGTGTGCATGTGTTCCTGTACTTTTGGCCAGTCCTTTTGTTATTATTATATATGTATGTATGTATGTATTACATGTATGTAATACATACATACATGTAACACATGTAATATATATATGTAATTATTGTTGTTATTTAGTCGGACTCGGTCCCTAAGAAGTATCAAATTTAGATGCCTAGCCCTAACCATGAGTGTATACAGTTTTTCTATACTAATATAATATATAAGACAGTAGTAAATTAAACTCTTGCCGTCACAGTATTACAATCGTACTCCATACATTGAGCTGTAGGACAAAATCATTGTTTCATGAATTTATTGAGCAACAGTTTCCTTGACAAAGAATGTGGCACAATAAATTCCCAAAAGAATAATAACATGTTATTGCTTTGTTTTCCCAACTTCTGTATGTACTATGTTTATGAGTCGATGTGGTGGGTTGACATTATAGTTCTGAGATGGAATAAAGAAACAAAGAAAAAGCAATCAAATTTGTAGGCTCAGTTAAGCATTTATAAGCTATAATTTATAGGCCATAGATTCTGGCTCCAGCAGCAAAATTTCAGTCGGTACATCTGCTGCATGACAAATGAAGAGCAGCACATTTAGTGCAGTCCATAAACTACAGTACAAAGTACAAAACATCATATTGAGTTGCACCTTCCTTTTCTATAATCCACATCTCAGTTGTTTCAAGACTTGAAATCCTTCTTTAACTTGCCTTCCCTCTACATCTCCTCCTCATGACTGAAGCCTGGATTTCATAGGTGAAATAAAAATATATCATAGCTTTCACCAGGGTTCACCTGAGAGAGAGCAAGTGGTGTTAATATTTTTATACAGTTGGTGTTTTGCAGCATTATAGATGTAGATAATTAATATTTGAGTCTCATGAGAGAGGAGTTTTTGTGGTTGAGGCTGAGTCGTAGCATTTCCCTGGTTCTCAGTCTGTTCCATCAGAAAGAGCATATTTTGTACACTGAGAGTATTCATTGCATTAGGATTGCATGTAGATGCCTAATATTTAGATTTTTTAAGGCGGTGTTTGCTTCACCCAGGTATTCCCTGAGGTGTGAGTCTACGTCACAGCCAGTTGGGCAGCTGGCTGTTCTTCTCCTTTCCTTTCAGGGCTCCGATCAATAATTCACCTGGCCCGGCCGTATCGATGGCACCTGCTCCCTTTTCTCTTCCCCCTCGCCCGCCCGCTCGCTCTCTTCGCGAAAACGGCCGATGACAGCGGGATAAAAAGACTCATTAACGAATGAGACAAAGATAGAGAGAGAGAGAGAGGGAGAGGAAAGAGCTATCACTCCATCAGACAGGTGTTATCGGTCTGAGGAAAACAGCAGCAGTGGCGGTGGGATTGCAGTGAAGGTGACTTTCACTGCCTTAAGACGCTGATAACCCACAGGAGCAGAAAGGCCCGAGGAAACTGCTTCAGAAGTTTGAATGGGACTACCTACTCCTTCCAGAACTTTGTACTTTCTCTGAGGTTCACGTTGCGAACATATTTTGTCTTTTTTGAGGTTTTTCTTTTGGTTTGAAGTTGATTTTGAAGTTGATTTTTCAAGTTTATTTTGAAGTTGGTCACTATGTCGGGAGCCAACAGTGACCAGCTGCACAGATCCACTTTGTCGGTCTATTCGGTGAGTTTACATTGTCTCCTACTTTACTGCTTTTGCCTTCTGTTCATGGTGGGGACGCATGGGCTGTAATATTTCAGATGGTTATTATCAGAGGAAAAGCTGAGATGTAAAAAAGTTTCTCTATGTGACCTGGGTGAGGAAAAAAACACATTTTGAATTCCAGTTTCGTCAGTGAGTTCCACATCCTGCCAATGTTTTTGACAGAGCTATTTCTTTTGGTGTGCGGTTCTGTATGTATTATGTGTATGTATTTGTGTGTGTGTGTGTGTGTGTGTGTGTGTGTGTGTGTGTGTCCCTCTAGAACCTGATGGAGCACTTCAACCCGGGCCTTCAGAAGCTGGTCGCTCTAGGAAACAGCTATATCAAGGCTTTCCAAGGTGAGTGAGTATGTGAGTGACTGGGTGTTTAGATGGGTGTGTGATTGAATGAGTGTGTGTGATTGTGTATGACTGTGTGTGTGTGGGTGTGTGTGTGTGTCTGACCGTGTGTGTGTGTGTGTGTGTGTGTGTGTGGGTGTATGTGAGACAGACAGACACCGACAGATCTGTTATTTTGATGTACATTTGCCAAGGAATAGTGTGTGTGACCGAGTGTATCTACATACTACATACTACAGTCTCTTACTGCTGTCACCTGCATTTGAGGACATATATGCTGTAATGGAGGATGTTTTTTTTTTACACTTGCTGCTGTAGTAGCGTAGATGAAGGAGGAGGATTTTTAAGCATTAAGGAAATGTAGACATGGACTATGCAGAAAGGGAAGCAACTTAGGAAGGACGTCCTAATATTTTGTTGTTTTATTACTGTAGTTGTATCAGGGTTTCCACAGGCCTTGAAAATCCTTGAAAGTTTGTGGATTTGAGAAAAATAAAGTTTTAAATTGACTGATTTCACTTGACTTAAAAATGAGGCATCTGTGATGTCTATCTAACCTCAAAACATACCAATTGTGAGTCCTTGAATTTCACTAAACAAGACCTTGAAAGTAGCAGAAAAGCCCTTGAATTTGATGGCCAAATGTTATATGCATGTGCCATTATATGGATATGAAGAGTTTTGTTCCAAAATTAGATATCTCCCATTTGATCAAAATTATAACAAAATGATGACACAAAATGAAAACAAATTTTAGTACATCTTACTACTAACTACTACTAACTTAAGTTCTTGGATGTCCAAACACTTTTACATAGAATTATTGAACAGTGAACTTCAGGTAATGATTTCCCCCCCCAAATTGACATATTGTGTTTTGGAATAGGACTTTCTGTATGTAACCAAGTGTATGCGCCTGTCTGACCTCACTCCTCCCACTTGTCTACGCTCCTCCAGCCTTTATCATGCGTGTTACGTTGGTAATTGGGTGAGCAGCATGTATCATTAATGCACCTCTCTGCCTGATAAACCCATGACAGGCCTCCAGTCCCGGGGCAACTAGTCAGCGTGGTAAAACGATAGCCACTGGCATGGGGCTATTCCTGGACAGAAATCGGCCTATCGCATATCAGCACTGCAAGGCTTCCAGGCTCGTTTTCATCTAGTGAATGAAATGAGAATTGATTGAACCAATTAGGAGCAGTTATACCGGCTGGAGATTGTTAGAGTGTGAGGATGCTTCCAAATGTGAGCTAATGAGTGTATCATATAGTATTAAGTATTTGAAAAGCATTCTGTCTATTGTGTGTGTGTGTGTGTGTGTGTGTGTGTGTGTGTGTGTGTGTGTGTGTGTGTACTACAGCCCTGGCTGTTTGCAGTGAGGCCTACTTCAGCGCTGTGGCTAAGATGGGTGATCAGGCACTTCACACACTTTCATCTCGCTCCCTTGGTAAGTGTGTGTGTGTGTGTGTGTGTGTGTGTTTGTGTGTATGATTGATGGCTGAGTCCTTCCCTTTCAGGATTCCCCGTATTCGTCGTTAATTTATTGCGTTCATTAGCCGGACAGGAACAGAATTGTCCTCGAGAGACGGCCAAGTGCTTTGTCACATTAATGTCAAGCCTCATACTGTAGCATCGTAGGTCGTAAAACACCACACACACCCTCAATAACCTCAAAGTTATCTGTCCCCTCTCTTGCTCTTCCTCATTCTCTCGTACAGTATATGTTTGTGTGTGTTCATGTTATTTGTGTATCTGTGTGTGTACCTGTGCATGTCTGTGGGTGTGCGTAAGTATGTGTGTTGTGTGTGTAAGTATGTGCCTGTGTGTGTGTTTGGTGTGTTTGTGCATGCATGAGTGCATATTTTCCACAAGCTTCACTTTCCCTCTGACCCATGGGACCTGCGATAGCATTGTTAGCAGTAATTAGCTTCATGCTAACGCGCCTCCATTGAGAGTGTGTGGGCTCATACATCAGCGCTAGCATAGCATGACATAGGCGGCCCTGCTAGGCCGGCTAACTGAGAAGGTCAGGGAGCCACAGCGTGACCACGGCCCCGATCGAGTGACTGCTCCTGAATTATAGATGGGGACAGTCTTGCAGCCGCATTCAATTCATTAGCTCACCCACAACCCATGACAATGGACAAGACCAGAAGCACCCCTAATGTAAAGGCTTTGGCTAACTTTCCACCATCTTGGCAGCCTATTCTTTAGATCAAAGAAATACCTGGATGACTTGAGAGGTTTGGAATTGTGGCAGAGTCATATATCAAAATACAGAGCTTCCTTCTGAAATAATGCTGTATATTCATCTTCATCATCATCAAAAGGGACATATGTTAATGCAAAATGATTGATTGCACAATAGTAAAATTAATAAAAGTAGTACTTTAGTAAAAGATAGTGGACAACTTAAGTTGTAGCACTTAACACTTGGTCCCTTGTATTTCAGAGATTTAAATGATGAACTTCACATATTTTCCCTCAAATGGCTATACTGTTTATTATTTTATTGCTTATTTATATAAAGATATAATTTGCAACTCTACGGGGCCTCAACCTTTTAAGGCTGTAGTGATTTAGTTTTCTTTACCTCCTGGATTTTCTTTCCTTTTTTTCCTTACTGTTTTTTTTGTTTTTTTTGTTGCATTAGCACCAAAATGCTGTTTCCAGGAAGTATAATCTCAAACAAGTGGAGGCTGTAGAAACAGTCTAGACCTTCTAAGTGTCACAGACTTTGTCCATTAGCTTGAATTGTGGCAGTGTGTCCAAACTTCTTCTGGTCTGTTTGTTGATCTGTTTATAAGAAAGATAAAATAAGATAAGATGGCACTTTATTAATCCCCTTGGGGAAATTCAGGAACATCAGTCAACATTATCAGTGTGTTTTTCCTGTGTCTTCATTAAAACAACAGGGGACGTTCTGATCCAGATATCAGAAACACAGAGGAGACTCACTGCAGAGATGGAGGGAGTGGTCAGTACGTTTCTTCAATACGAACTCATTTCATAAGAGCGTAACACAGGGTTCCTCCAGTCTTTGCAATCCTGGCAAGATCTTAGAATTTGAATATTTGATTTTCCAGGCCTGGGAAGGCTAAGGAGAATTATAAATATCCAAATCGTTTTTGAAATGTCATGGGAATCTGTTCCTTTGTTTTCCTTTGCCAGTCAAGTGTTTAATCATGCTTGGAGCGTGGCAGATCAGGTCATCTTTGAAGGAATAATAATAACCCAAATAACAAATTTCTCAAGTGACAGTTTTATCTCGCTAAAACAGGCTGAATAGGTGGTTTTATCTAACACAGTGA
>NW_027280238.1:307500-324673 GCF_046629955.1 Centroberyx affinis
TTTCAATGATATAGACATGATGTTGCTTCTCGTAAAATACATAAAAAACGTAAAATCCTGTTCTCCATGCATCAGCTAATGTTATGTCAATGATATTTGGCAATGTTAGCTAGCTAATTATCATCAAACTTTACATTTCTAACAAATGCTTATGTTGAACCATCTCTCTCATCTGCTTCCAGACCGGCGGGTCTCTCCAGCAGAGGGCAGATGGATGGAAGGAGAAAGTGAACGAGACCAGAGGGTCCAGACCTCGAACGCCCACCCCTTTGGACCAAGAGGCACAGGTACCGACACTTTCCCTGGCTTAATAAGTTATTTTGATCCAAAGTGAACTGACGAATGCTCTTGTTTTCAAACATGAGAAGAAAACTCACCACTGGACTTTTTTCACCACTGGACACTTCAAAATATCTCATCTCTCAGCAGCTCAAAGCTAAAGTTTCCCATTCAAACTAAAAAAAAATGACAATACCTTGATGTAAATTAGAGTTTGTGAGTGGGCACAGCATGTTATTTATATTGTGTGTTGTGTCTGTCCAGCTGCGAGGGTCAGTGAGCTCCCTGCTGCAGACAGTGGCAAGAGATGAAGACATGTCCTGGGCCAGGAGGGAGCAGCAGGCGCTGGGCAGAGTGCCATCCAGAGGTGGGGGGACAGCACTGCACCCCACTGAGGAAACTATCAGTGGAGGGTCGTCACACTACGCATACTGTCTATTAATGCAAGAATATATTGTTAACTTTGTAAGCCTAAGGAGATGGGTAAGACTCACTTCTGCAGATGGAAAACAGTGGTAAAGATATAAATAATGTTGATTGCAAATGTTGATTGTGACATTTTCAGTGCCTTTCGTGCATTATTTTTGCGACACAAATTAATCACACAAATTTAAGCATTAGATCCAGTTTTGCACACTGGCAAATTATACAGTACTTGCATTAATACCTGAGTAAATTAGTTATGATCATGTTTCTGCCTGAGGGTATGCATTAATTTATAAGTGTCCAAAATACTCCCTTCTCTCCAGTCTCTGCACCTGTCCTTGAATCTCTCTTTCACTCTCTCTCACCCTCTCTCTCTTGTTCCCTCCCCTCTCTTCCTCGCCTGCAGCTCCCTCTCCCCTCCCGAGCCGCTCTCGCTCCAGCTCGGTGGGGGAGTCTCTGGGTCTGGGAGGGGGGAGAGCCATGAGGGCCTTGGTGTCTCACCCCTCCTCCTCCAACCCCAAGCTGCTGCCTTTCACCAGGGGAGAGACCGTCACCGTGCTGGTCCAGGAGCCTCGCAACGGCTGGCTGTACGGACGCACCGACAGCAGCCTGCGGTGGGTAGCTGGGAGGGGAGACGCATTTGTGTGTATGTGTGTGTGTGTGTGTGTGTGTGTGTGTGTGTGTGTGTGTACTAGTGCAGGAACCATCGTTTTATGACTTCAGCCGTTTGTCAAAGGGACATTAAGCAATCTATGACTTCTATTGCAACATCGATAAATCACTGCCTCCACCCCTCTCACCCCTACCTGTAATTGACAAAACAATAAAGTCAAATTTTCACAATAGAGACAAGTAAGCTAGCTAATTAGAGCAGAGGTCCAAAGGGGGGTGTTTGGAGTATCTTGAAATGCCAGTGGGTGGGGAGTTTTTGTCCCAAAAGTACAGGCTAGCGCAGGCTGGAAAGTGAGTTTTGAAAGCCAGAAATCTCAGCACCTTGCGAAGTAATCATTGAGTCATTGGTTTTTATGGTCATTTTGTGCTATGGGGCAGCAAAACAACGTACTTATTGCCCCTTAAAACTATGAGATGGAATCCAAAATGTGTCTCTTTTGGTAGATTCCCGTACGACAAGAGTACAAAAGAGTTACACAATACAGGCTTGACACTGTAGGAGCAGGACAACATGTAACAGGACCTTATACATATAGTGCAGACAAGATGTATAACAGTAGACAAAACATAAACACACTACAGTTGTACATCCAGTCCCAGGATGAAAAGTATGTATTGTTTAGAGTTGTTTTTTCTGTTGCCTCATCTGTGTCTCTCTGTCTTCTCTCCCAGTCAGGGCTGGTTCCCTGCTGCTTATGTGGCTCCTGTCGAGGATTTCTCCAACACTTTGGGAACAAGGTGGGGATCACTTCACTGTCCATCTGCACAGCCGGCCAAATGTCACTGGAGAATGGTAGAAGTCAGAAACAGGTCTCTGGGGAGACAAGCTGCACAAAGAAATGCACTCTATACCTATCAGATTTGACACATCTTTAAGGGCGGGAGGGAGGCCTAGTGGTTAGAGAGACTGTCCGACACCGGTCCGTTTCAAGCCCCGATGTCGGCAAGCGTTCGTCCTTCGTCCTTCGTCCTTGAGCGAGACACTGAACCCATACCAGATCTAGGAGAGCTGTTCTGTAGCTGAGCCTGTGCTCTGCAAACGAAATGATAATGATAAGGATCAAATTATGTCTGCACCTATACTTTATACTTTACTTTATTTACTTTTATTGCTGCTCTGCACCTAGAAATATAAATAGTAAATTATAGGCTAAAAGTTACTTTAAGATGAATTTATCTAATGAGGTTATAAAATTATTATCTTGCTTCAAAGCATTTCAGGTCATTTCAGAGTAATTCTGAATCCTATGTTTTGAATAGAATAGAATAGAATAGAATAGAACTTTATTGTCCAGCCAAGACAGGAAAATCGTCTTTGACATACTAATATTTTCTGTTTGTTCCCCTTTGACCCGTCAGTGGTTCTGCTCTGAGAAGCCACAGTATGAACAACCTGCTGGACCCCACTGACACCTACCCTGACCAGTCAGAGAGCAAGAGTTACGGAGATGTCCCGCCCCCGGCCACACCCAACCGCAGGGCTTCTGTAGACTTCCGGCCAATCTCTCCTCTCCCCGAAAAGAGGGCGGAGCCAGCCTCGGAGACGAAGCCCAGTCAAACGAAGAGCTACAACGAACTCCCACCTCCGCCTCCTCCCCCGCCGCCTCCTCCCCCTCCTCAGAACCTAAGGAGGGGCTCTACAGATTTTCGACCAATCTCTCCCCTCCCTGACAGGAAGGGGGAGTCAGCGTCTGATGGCAAGGTACTATGGGTTAAATTCTCATGAGAAATTATGTTTTTTTGTCTGCTCTTGAAAAACAGTATACTTACTTCCATCTCTGTGTTTGTTCACATCGGAAATCCTCTTTCTCAGGCATTATCACCCCATGGAGCGCCTGAAAACCCACTCTTTCCCAGGTAATTTCAGTGTGTGTGTGTGTGTGTTTGTGTGTGTGTGGACAGAAAACAAGTTTTTTTCATCCCCAGGCCACAGTGGCTGAGGAATTCCAGCTAAGGTTAGACTGATAGACCGATTGTGACCTTTTACTAAAAATTTGGTATTAGCCAGTCACCCACCTCTGATATGATGGATATGACACAGTTTGTTTGATTACATATTTATTGCATAATTGATCAATAAAACACTGATTGTCTATGGGAAGCCCTTAACATGAATTGATATCAATGAGACATTTTGATTGTATTCCTTAAATGTACGCATGGATCATTATTATTAATCGTACTAGTAGTAGTACTAGTAGTAGTCGGATTTCAGTGGAGAGTTTTAGTGTCCCATGATGATCTGAATGCTTCTTTCAGAGAGTTTCCACCCTGCAAAGAATAAAAATTGGGGGGGGAAACACTGAAGATATTGATTATCGCCACAAAATATACCATAGACTATTGACAGCTTAGACCAATAAAAATATATCGGCATCAGGATCGGCCTTGGAAAACCCATATTGGTTTTACAAAACTGTAGGACCTCTGAACAATGGTTTACCAGCTACAGCCAAAATTGACCATAATTTGACTAGTGGCTGGGGTCAGGTTCCCAACCTGGTGTGTGTGTGTGTGTGCATGTGAGTGTGAGGTTTGTTTGTGTTGGCAGAAAATACTTGAGTAGGTGAGGTATTGTGTGACATTTTCCATCATCCTCTCATTTCAGAGGCACAAACCCGTTTGCCACGGTAAAGCTTCGCCCCACGACGACCAATGACAGATCTGCTCCTCAGATCCACTGATGCGTCAGCGCTCATGCAGGCCGGGTTTGTAACTGAGGCTGCAGGATCAGGTTCTGGGGGCAGGATATACATTTTTGTTTCAGGAGATTGCAATGACATCTCTGAAATGTGAAGGCTTTGACCCTGAGGGGCAGAAGACGATTTAGTGAGTTCTTTGTATTAGATTAATACTCTTGATGAGGTCTTTCTTATAACAAAAACAAAAAATTACAGTACAACTAAAAATGAATTATCATAACAAAAAACCTCTCAAAATAACAGGTCTTCAATGAAGAGGATTTAAGTTCAAAACCTACATATGCTGTTTTATAGTGTTCATTTTAAATAGATTTTTTTTTGTTCCTCATTGATTGTCATGTGAAGAAGTGTACAATTTTTCAGTTAACTTTTATGTTGATGCCACTGTTTGTCTCATAGGTTACAAATATTAAGCTGATTATAACATATAATGTGTCTTTTTTTGCTTTAATATACACGCTAACATCTCCTGACAGCTCTCACCATGTTTCTTAGTCCCTGAGATTGACATTAGCGTATCATTGTACAGATACAATGATCATAATGGAAATGTGTGAGTATCTTGTTATTAACCAATACATACTGTAAGTTGTAATCAAACACGGGGGGGGGGGGGGGGCACCTCAGTAGAAACCTGCCCTGGATGTTAGAGGAAAGAAGGGCGGGTGATAGCTGGTTTGACATCAAAGTTAACAAGTGGGCATCTCTCATCATAGATCTCTCCTTTAAACCCACAACAACACCTAAAAGGCTTAATAGTAAATTCTGCCATCCCTAAACCACAACCCTCTGTACCCAATCTCAACACTGATCAGAGCTACACTCAACCAAACCACCCTACACCTACACCTAAAGGAAAAATCCCCCTTACAACACTGTTAAAAAAACAAAACAGCTATTGGCGATGTACCTTGCATTTCTGGGCCCATTTTGTTTTGAAAAATATTCAGCTATCTAAAACATCAACAGTATAGTCAGGTTTTGCTGTCAGTCCCTCAGAAGCAAAGAGCAAGAGCTTCTTTCTAGAGCCGCCATTTTGCACCAAGAGACGTTCAACAATGATACAGGGAGAAATCCATCGTAGAAGAGGAGAGAGACCAGTTTCTCCACCCACAGTAGCCTCAATAGACCAGAATGCAATGCAGCCACAAGATATGTTGCATTTTGAGTAAGTAAGCGCGACTTTTCTTTTGACTGGAAAAACAAACTTATCGCTCTCTCCACTTTAACATGTAACCCACAGCTGAATGTAACAAGTTCAGGCACGTTTTCTGGGGGTTGTCGAACGGCATTCTGGGAAACATAGGTAATCATTAACTGAAGTAGAAATAGAGGAGGCAGGTTGAGTGAAAGTGGGTATTTCCCTCCTCACTTCATCACAAAATAACTCCCAGAATGCAGTGAACATCACACAATCTCATGATATATAACGGTATAAGAGTATCCAATGGTGGATTTTTGCTT
The DNA here is from genome assembly GCF_046629955.1 of Centroberyx affinis. Taxonomy (NCBI): domain Eukaryota; kingdom Metazoa; phylum Chordata; class Actinopteri; order Beryciformes; family Berycidae; genus Centroberyx; species Centroberyx affinis. Next base: position 313,044 of record NW_027280238.1, read on the forward strand.
TAAGTTTACACTTAGCCCACAGAATCTCCCCCAGTAGTTGTAAATTTGTGATTATCCTCACTGTTCTATAATCCACATCATCGATAATCTGTGTTTTGTGTTCCAACACAGTATGACTGCAACAGTGTCCGATGTATTAATATGTTTTGTCTTTTGAGTTCCATGTATTTGTGCCCACTGTGGTTGTACAATGAGTAAAGAGACGTGTTTAACTCAAGGCTTTTTATTGTTTCTTATTCAGATCTTTTCTCTCTTCACAGCTCTTCTTGTTTTTGATCAGTTTATTTACTACATCGTCTCGTCGGAGGGGGGGAGTGAGGAGGAGGGGGTAGAGGAGAGAGGAGGTGAGGAAAGGAGGATGAGGAGGAGGAGAAGAGTATGTTGATGTGTGAGCAGCCAAAAAGAAAAAAAAAGAGGAAATGCACAACATGAAATACACAGAGGGAGGAAATTTGAAGGTTTGGCTAAATAACATCTACACCATCTACAGCACTAGTACCGCCTGTTTTGAGAGCATGAACTACCATCATGAAATCATTCAGAATGATTCAGAAAACCCATACAGCATGTTGGTTTGTATAGATATATATATATAAAAAAAAAAGAAAAATTAAATATGACAGTGGTGCCAGGTATGCCGGTGTGTGCCTCCTCTCTGTGACCCCCTGTTGGCCTGTTCTGGTCGTGTTGTGTAGAGAGCGAGGCCTGGTCAGACTCCATGCTGGGGTCCCAGGGGCAGTGAGAGGAGACGGGAGGTGGCAGTTACAAAATATGAATGCAGGGAGGAGGAGGGGGGGAGTACAGCTGTCCACTACTCATGCACCAAGGCCTCAAACTCTGAAAAAGAAAGAAATAGGTTGTTATTGAATGTAGAAATTTGTCACTGTGTAATTAGTTTATAGCACTTAGTCTGATTCTGTATCACTTAAACACCTAAACCAGATCAGAGGAACCCAACCCGCACTAATGTGATAAAGAAAATATATTTTTGTGTTTATGATTTTCTCATAAGAGTAAAGGTGCTACATATTTTAACATCAATAAATCATTAATTTTGAGACGGTGTAATTTGATTGCTTTAGTCAGAATACATATTTGCATATTTGCTCAACTCTTATGATTGATTGGTTAGTCATGGACTTACATGACACTACCAATTAGTTACATGGGTGCACAACATAATAAAAAACAGATTATCCTTTTCCTTCTTGTTCTTCACAACAAACTCATGCAGATCGATGCCGGGGATGGGGAACAGGGAACATCCTCTTCGTTTATGGGAAATGTGGTGTTAATTTTGAGAAAAAAATGCTACACATAGTACATTTAGCCCAGTGAAATGTTCTCTTATGGGTAGAGCTCCCCCACCTGCAGCCTACATGTTATCCTAGTCACTATAGACTCCCCACCTTCTACCTTCTCTCCCCTCCCCCTCGCTCACCGTCGATGCCGATCTTGCCGTCTCCATCCTTGTCTGCGGCTTGGAGGAATTCTCTTGTCTCCTTGTCGGTCAGGTCTCTGCCGTCTGTGGCAAAGCCCTTCAGTACGAACCTGGAGGGAGGGAGGGCGTGGGAACATGTTTAAATATCAGTCAGTGTGTACATCTGACAGCGGGCATGCCCATCCTGCTTTATCAACCTTAAATCACCCACAGGACACACACACACACACACACACACACACACAGACTCTTACATACACGTGTAGCATATACGATTTATATGTAAATGTGTGTCAAGTTTATTTATAGAGCGCTTTTAACAAACAGGCTTGTCACAAGGTGCTTTAGAGAAACCAGAGGAAACAAAACAGATAAAAACAAGAGATACAAGATCACAAACTCAAAGACACAGTGCCAGAGCTTGTGTATGTGTGTGTGTGTCCCAAGGGTGATATGTGATTGGATAAAGGGCGATAGGCAACCCCACTGTCAGCACAAATTATTCTCTATGTCTCCCTTGCTTACTATAAAAATAGAGAAAAATGTCAGTTTTCCTCCACCTAATTGACAAATCAGACCAAACGTGTGTGTGTGTGTGTGTGAGAGAGAGAGAGAGAGAGAGAGAGAGAGAGAGAGACAGACAGAGAGTCCCTCACTTGAGCTCCTCCTCCTCTATGAAGCCGCTGGCGTCCACATCCAGAGCCTGGAAGACCCTCTTGACGTTTTCGGCCGACATGGCCTTCATCCCCACCATCTCAAAGAACTTCCTGTGGTCAAAAGAGTCCGCCACTGCACACAGGAGGACAGGTACAGATTTAACCATCTGACTGGTCCTACCTCTAACTGCACTGTTTGCTTATTGGAAATGTTTCAAGCAGCTGTTTAAGAGTCATGCATTTGAAGTTGCACTGTGCATATTTAGTACAGTTATATAAAATTTAGGGATTTGCCTACATTGTCTGCTGCAGAACTGAAACAGAATAGATTAGCTTGGAAGTGACTTTTACATGAGCACTATCAGGATTTGTGTTTCATTTGTGTGTCAGCATCTAAAACTGACCTCTTTTTGTTGTGAGAAATGCATACGTCAAACTCAACTGTTACAGACCTGCAAAGGCATCAAGAGCTTTCTTGATATCCTCAGCTTTCAACAGATCCTTCATGGCCATTTTGTCAGCTGGAGAGAGAGAGAGAGAGAGAGAGAGAGAGAGAGAGAGGACAAAAGGTAGAAGTGAGAAATGCATCAATCAATACTATCTGAGTCAGAACCTGAGAAGAACATCAGTTATGTGGCTTGGACCCTTTTTTTCAAAGGTTATATTTTACAGAATGTTCTGCCTTTTGAAACAGTTGAATGCAGACAGCAGGAAAGGTGGGAAAGTGAGACGGGAGGACGTGCGACAAAAGCCAGATTCAAACAAATAACATTACGGTATGCACCTTGGCCTGCTGAGTCAGCAGGACACCCCAGGGTGCTTTTGTTTATGAGAATGTGTTGGCTGTTGGAGTGCGTGGAGGAAATGAGCTACGGCTCCGGCCTACAGAGACTCACTGTCCGTCTATAGACTCAGGTAAATCAGTCAAAATAGCCTGTTGGTGGGAAGGACAAACCAGAGAGGACACACACACACACACACACACACACATACACACACACACAAAGAGGATTCTGACCCTGATGGGCCTGGTAGTATTTCATTCAGGCACTCAACAGACGCCCTCAAAGGAACTTGGCACACCAGGGAGTCGACCAAAGGCCATAGTTTAGAATTTAAGACGAGGGCATAGCTACAGCCTGGCATACACTAAGATGACACACACACACACACACACACACACACACAGACACACACACCTCACCGCATTATCCAACCATTCGCTACTGTCTTTTTATAAACACACACACACACACACACACTGCATAACCATTTACTTCTCCTTTTTTATACACACGCACAACCTCATATCCAATCATTCCCTTCTTCCTTTTAATAAACTCTCTCTCTTTCTCTGTGTCTCTGTCTCTCTCTCCCTCTTCCTCTCTCTCTCTCTCTCTCTCTCTCTCTCTCTCTCTCTTTCTCCCCACACTTTTGACAGGTAGCAGTAGTGTTATCTGTACAACCCAACAGACTGGCACTTCACTGCAGCAGTGACGCAGTACTGAGCACCTTCATCTGTTCGATCACCTTGTCCCTTTGACCCAATAATATTAATACATCAAATTATGTCATTTAACAATATATTGCCTTAACAATAGCACATTTCGTGCTGTGACATTATGGGGAGAAACTAAGGCTTTTATTCACTAGCCACTTCCATTAATCCATAGCCAAAGATTTACCAGCCAGAGAGCCCCACAAAAGACAGAAATAAAACTAATATAAACTTATTTTTCATCAATTTAAAGAAGAGTACATTGAAAAACATCCTCTATTTCTTACAATGAAATAATTTAAATCTTGTGTCATGGCCACCCTCCACTCAGTCAGGCTGTAGTGGCAGTGGGCTATTCCACTGTTGCGAGACGTTAAAAAAAAAAAAGAGAGGTATATAGAAGTTTTTCTGACGACTTTTTCATCAAAGAATCAACTGTCACTAGTGTTGCTGCCAGCAAGATTACCACATCTTCCAAGCTCAGCCCCAGCTTGAAGCTACTGTGTAGAAAGGATGGATTGAAAAGAGTGAATGTTGGGATTCAGGGGGCCCCGTGACTGCCTTTGCCTTGGGCCCCCAAATCACTAAGTCTGCCCCTGTGAAGGAGTAACACTCTCCCTCCTTCACCAGGTTCCACTGAGGTGCCCTTCAGTGAGGCATTTCACACCCAAAACATTTCCAGGAGAGGTATAAGATAACAGTAGAAGACTGTGGGTGCACTCGGCAGCTCCCGGGTGTGAAAGTGTGCAACCGTACGAATGTGAAGCAGGGTGTCACTGAAAAACAGAACGCGCGGTCAGTCCTCCTTGAAGGTTAAAAAAAAAAGTCATTGCAGTACCCCCTAGGTGCCAGCAGGTGTCAGGACTCAGCTGCAGGCTCTCAGCGCTCCTTGTTGATCTGTGTGAAGCTCTGGGAGCAAGTGTTTGCGTTGTCAAGAAAGATGTTTGAGGAATGTGTTTGTGCCTATAAGGGAACTCAATCCCCTTGTGTATGTATCTCTGTTTATCTGTGTGTGTGTGTGTGTGTGTGTGTGTGTGTGCTCCTTATGCCACATACCGCCTCAGTGAGTGTAAGTGCGCGTGAGATTTGCAGAGCCTCGGCGGAGTGGTTTTTCGATAGTCCCTTTGCAGCGTTTTGACCCCCAACAAAATACTTATCCTCCCTGACGAAAGGACTCCAGATGGAGAGAGTGACTAATAAAAAAGCGACACATAGCTCTCCTCGTTCTCTCTGTCCGGCCTACTTCTTCTCAACTTTCTCTCCACCTGTTATGTGTCCAAAGGGCCGACTGGTTTGGCAGCAAACGCCAATTAGCGAGCGTCTATTTGTGGTTTTTGAGATTGTGTTGAGATATATAAGTGGTATATAAGAGTGTTTTTTACACGCGTTACATTGTTTAACGCCATCTTGTCAGATCACGTCTTACAAATAGAAAACCATGATGTCACCTGTTTGAGGTGTGTGAGGTCATCAGGTCTTGGTTTGTTAGAAACATGTTTGGATCCCTATTTTGATCCCCTATCTGTAGGCAGGAGACCTTGACAGACAGTTTTGGCTTAACGAGTTGTTCTGTATCATGATATCCTGTCATGTTGTTAACATGTTCGTTAAAATACACAGACAGAGTGACATATCCATCTCAGTCATCCCCGGCATTCATGCGTTTGACAACATTCCTGATCTGACCAGTGAAATGTAGAGTTAACAAATTCTGTCACACCATTTTTGACAGTGTCTGTCACTTTGAAGATTTGACTTTTGGTATTGGGTTTGAGAGAGCGTCCCCTAACCAAAATATCACAGGTTCAATCCCCGCAACAGCAACTGAGTCCTGTATAAGTGTCCTTGAGCAAAACACTGAGCCCCTACCTGCTCTCTCATTTTAAGTCACTCTGGATTAAAAAACACCCTGGAGTGAAAGCTAAATGCCTAAGATGTAAAAAAAAATAATGTAATGGAAAGTAATTTTTTTGTGCTGAGTGTGCCTTATGTTGTAAACACCAGAAGTTGCATGCTAAACCTTGCTTCTCCTCAACAAAAGTGCAGCAGTAGGATGCAACTTCAACAAAGCATTTTCCTTTGTCTTACCCTGAAGAAATCGTTGTTAAACCTAACTGTACATGAAGCCAGTTTCTATTGCATGCTTTAGTTGCTCATTCACAATTGATTTTTTTCCTGAGGGGGGCAGGAGTTTGAGTATCAGAAGTGTTGGTGGACTCTTGCTGGGAGCTGCAGAAAACTAAATGTCAGCACAGGAGATGTCTGCAGGTTAAAGATTGAAATTCTGGCAACATCTAGTCCATCATGGTCAGCAGTGAGCCATGGTGCAGTATGATATGTATTATTCATAATTATAGTATATTTTATTTAAACAGGTACTCCTATTGAGATGAGCATCTTTAAAAATATAGCAGGACGGTTTTTCAAGAGAGACCCGGTCAAAATAGCAACAGCAGTGACAAACATACAGTAAACACATGACTAAACTGCATAACTACATAAAGTCATGGCCAACGCTACTGTAAAACAACACCTGTTCATGGTGACATGTCAGTGTTGACACGTGAGCCAATTAGAGAAGCACCTGCTCCTTACGTCACCCTTTATTAGATACAAGCTACTGCAGTGGAGAAAACAATAGGAAAGACAGCATGCAAACACAGTAACACAACCCAGCAAGCATTTGTTGGACGGCGATGTGGGTGGTGCAGGAGTTGGTGCGAGTTCAACATCAACCCAAACGAGCACAAACTTCTTACAGTATGATGTTATGGCACAGTTTAAATTCATATTAAAACAGAGAAGAAAAACAATGGAATAATAAAGGCTTTTTAACCTTTTTCTATGAAGAGAGGCTGAGAGTTTGTTTTTCTTCTTTGATGCAGTTACCCCCAAATTACCAAAGAGGAACTTCTACTAAACATTTTGACATTATAAACACAAATGTAACACTCGCTACTTTTGTTTTTTGTATTTTTTTTCATATTAAAATAGTTTTGGAAACTTATATCAGAAAGATATTTAGGTCCAGCCATTGACAACTATGGACGTCATCTCAATTTTTATTCTGGCACTATCTTCATAATTTTAATTGGAGCAGGCCGTCATTTCAGCATCTACTCAACGTTATAATGTTTGCTGGAAACTATGGAATACCAAAAAAATCCACAAAAAACATGGGAATGATGACATTCCAAAATACTCTGCCTTCAGCTATACCCTATTTTTACTGACTACACCACTTATTTTATTTAAAAACTCTGGTATTAATGAGCTCAAGTCATGCTTTTTTTTTTTTTTAAGCCTTGTCGAGTGTTGTGAATCCATGATGTTTTTCATGGATTCTTTGGGAGTCAGTTTATGGTTCCTATAGGAGATCAGCGACCCAGAAGGTCATGCAAGAGACGCACCTGCTATACGCTCTACAACTATGGAATATTTTACTACTGTGTGTCACTCTAGCACGCAAAAATATTACATTTAGTGTACAAAATTGTCTTCATACAGCAGGGGACTGTATCATTTGCCCATTAATGACTCAAAATGCATTCCTAATTACTGTATATCTGCTCAGCACAGATAAGCCCTGTAGTCTTCTGTCAACGCCTTGATTCTCACTGTCCAGAGCACCTTAAGGACATCCCATTTGTCTTTTCTTATTTTAAATCTCTCTTTTTTTTTTTTTCAGTCAAGCAATTCATTTCTCATCTCCGTCTTACCTGAGTGAAGGGATGGACGGATGCAGCAGAGAGGAGAGGGCGAGAAGAAAGAGGGCGAGAGGAAAGAGGGCGATGGAGAGAATGAGCGGAGAGAAGAGAGAGGGGTTGGAGATGGAGGTAAGATCAGCGAGGGGGGGAAGGACACAATAAGACTTTTATAGCCCCTGTCCAAACACATACTGTACACACATACCCCATACACCCCCCCCCCCCTTCACCCCTCTGTATCCTCTCTATTTTGAGAAGGGGGGGGGTGGGGGAAGGGGCGGGGGGGGCATCAAGACATGACGCACAGACCGCTGGCCCTGGAGTGTGATCTCTTTCTCCGCGGCACTAACAAATCACACACAGGCCTATTAATAATCCCTCTCTATCTGAGCGTCCAAAGACAGTATCTCCACCCGGGTCTCCTCTCTCTCTCTCTCTCTCTCTGTGTGACACTCTCTTTCTTTTGTTTCTATTTGTTTCTATCCTTTTTACGCTTATCTATTGTGATTTATTCTGTCCCCCTCGCGTTATAGAGGCTGTGTTTTCTCACTGCCACAGTTGCGACTGTTTTTCAAATAGGTTTCAAGATGGAGGGGGGGGGAGGGGGGGGGCAGTAAAGTTGCAGCTAACAGTTTCACAGTCTTGGTCGAGGCAAGTCTGGTAGTTTAATATGCCGCTTCAGGTGGTAAAACAGAAGAAGAGATCGGCTACTTTATTGATCCCTGCGGAGAAATTTGTTTGTCATACAGCCGCTCGGTGGCTACAAATACAAGTTTATGAGTTACAAATGGGTTTCAAATACAAATTGTTCCAGAACTAATAAATGAAGTTTGTAAGCAGCAGTAAAACCAAGGCATAAATTCTCGTTGCTTTATCTTTTATCCCTCGCTCTTTTTTCTCTCATTCCTCCCCTCTGTTGAAGCTTCTTCTACTTCTGCCACTAGTGTTTGATTCAAGTGACTTTATGATCAGCGCCCTGTGGACTGTATGTTAAAATAACTATCTGTGGCATCATCAATATCATTTTGAGCAGTTTCAACGCCCCCCGGTTTGGGTCTAGTGTCTCAGCGGACCCAATTTCACTTGGATTTTACAACTGATGAAGCTAAGGATTAGACAAATTTACAAGTAATTCTGTGTCTCTGTTGAGGAGAGTCAGGTAGTTTAACATTGTACTTTAGGTGTTAAAGTGGCAATCCCCAAGTTAATGTTTGTTTTGGCTGTTGCTGGGCGCTAATTGCTGTGGTGTTTTTGCAGAGATCATAGATTACATACAGTAGATACATACAGTACAAACATGTTTGCTTTCATACACTAAGGCTTTGTCTATACTAATGCAGATAAATTTGAAAAGTGTTTTTGAAAAGTCCCCTGTCCACAAACGCATCATTTGATCCATGGGCATGCAGAGGCTACTTGGGCCGGCCGCTTTACACCATTTCCACCGGCTTTCTGCCACCGGCATTTTTAAAAGGTTGTTGTTTACAGAGCGATCATTAAGAACAAAGTCTGTGAGCAAGTTAAGTTTCTGAAAAAATGCCTAAATCAAAAAGTTAAAAAGTGTCAAGGTAGAGTTGTTCTTCTCTGCTTCGAGTTGTGTGAGTAAGTTTGGGGCGGCTCTCCAGCCACAACCACCATTCCTTGAGGCACTGAAAGAGAGAGAGATCACATGACAGTCAGTGTCTCCAAAAGCCCCGTTTTTCCCGTCCGCACTACAATGCGAAACCGACATTTTCAAAGTTATCCTCTTGGGAGAGCGTTTTTGAAAAGCTCCATTTTCAGTGGTCGGAAACGCAGCTTTAGTGTGGATGGAAGGCTAAAACGGAGAGACAAAGATGCATTTTCAAATTTATCCAGATTAGTATGGACAAGGCCTAACTCTTCCCTTGCACACCTGATTCAATTAAGGTGTCATGAGAATGTGTGACCCTTAATTAAAGCCGGTATGCACAAGTAGAGTTGGAGCTCAAGTTGCAGGGAAGGGGTCCTTGAGAACTGGGTTGAGAAACACTGCACTAACACACAAACACATCAGTGTTCCTTTGTAGCTCAGTGGGCAGAGCGAGACACTGTCACTCCCAGGGTTTGGGGTTTGAATCTCCCCGGAGAAAGCCTTGCTAAAGATGCATGTACTCGTCTCTCTTTTACCCTAAACAACCTTGCGTTTCTTTCCGACTCTCACTCTCCACTTCCCTCCCTGTATCTCTCCTTCCATCTCTGTCTCTTAACTCTGTCCATCACTTTTCTAATCTCCTCATCTGCCTGTCTGTCTCTCCCCTCCATTATCTCCCTTCATATCTCCCCCCCCCCCTCTTCTTTCGTCTCTCCGTATCTACGCATTTCCTCCCCCTCTCCGTCCGTATCGCTCTCTGCCTCCTCCTTTATCGCTCCTCAATCTCTCTATCTTGTCGCGAGGACTCTGACAGCTTTCTAACTATTCTGTCTCTCTATCTGTCTTTCCCTCTCTCTGTCTCTGTCTCTTCGTTTTTTCACCCTCCTTATCCTCTGTAGACTGATGTATGAGACCGTCTCCCTCCCTTGTGCCAGTCAAGGCCGAGATATGAATTCATTTATGGTAGACGTCAGGAGGGAGATGTGTGTGTGTGTGTGTGTGTGAGAGAGAGAGAGAGAGAAAGAGAGATTGCATATGTTTGTGTGTGAAAACATTCTTATGCAAGTCACTGTGGCCATCTGTGCGCGTGAATGTGTGCATGTACATGTGTGTGTATGTTGATGCTTATGTATGCACAGTCTTATGCAAGTGTGTGTGTTTGTGTTTGTGTGTGTGTGTGTGTGTCGTAGCGGGCCAAGGCAACTTCAGCTCTCATATCCCTCTGCTCAGTAATTTCCCTGTGGAGTTCTGTTGCCAACCGACATGAATGGATTCTCCTCCGTCTGTCCTTAGTCTTCATACATTCACCTCTTCATCATTAGATCACTTTACCAGCAGTAAACTGATATGGGCATGTATACCAAAGATGTAAAAATGACTTTTCTCTACTTGGTTATTCAGTTTCTGAGCGTCCTATATGCCCAGCTGTCTCCCAACCTTTGCATTTCTTCGCCCCACAGGACATCTCCTCATTAGCACTGTTTGAGTCTGCTGCCATTGCTATCTTTTGCGAAAAGTCGCTAGATTTTTAACTTCTAATGCTTGCCATTTTCATACCGAGTCATTTTTTTTCATTTTCAGCAAAAGTTTGTCTTACCCTATTTAAAAAGAAATGACCCGCACTCCAAGTATACAGACCAATATGTCTTCATTTATTCTTAAAACACAGCAGCAACAACAGACAGAGGTGTTTCTTCCCTCTGATGAAGTTTGTCTGTTGCTGCTTTAGCAATAAATGAAGACATATTAGTCCATACACTTGGAGTGCTGGTCATTTCTTTTTTAATTCATTATCCGCTGCATCAGTCTAAGATATATTCTTTGACATTTTAACCTTTTTGAGTTGTGCAGGCTGTTTCCTGATCTCAAAACTTTACCCTAACCTTACCCAAAGTTGTTTTACTTGCCTAAACTTATCCCTCGCCAAACCTTTTCATGTGCTGAACATGTGAAAATGCGACTGATTCATGCTATTGTCACATAATCCTTTCATGGTGGAAGAATGTAATCTTCACATTATTCATATACACAAATAATCTGTAATCTGCATTTCAGAGTTTGTGCTCATTTAAAAAACAAGAGTATAAGCAAGGAAACTCTTTCTCTCCCTCTCTGTCTTATTGTCTCTTTATGAAATTGAAATTGAAATCAGCTTTATTGGCATGACAGGAAAAAAACCTATATTTCCAAAGCAGTACAGTATTTCAAATGTCATTTCAATGTCGGTACAGGTACAGTATTTCAAATTATCTCTCTGTCCTGTTTTTGACCCTTTGTTCTCTTCTGTCCCGTCCTGAGACTCTCATGGCTTTCACCTCTCTATTGAATTACCCCTCGTCAGCACTTTCCTATGGGCAGCATTGTAGAAGAACGAGGGCGGGAGGGGGGAGAGAGAAGGGGGAGGACATGTTGGAAATTGTTGGAGGGAGGGGACAGAAACTAGAGAGGAAGAATAGAGAGGTAGAGATACATAGGGAGGGGTTAATATAAATGGAATCAGCCCAATAAATGAGAGGAGGAGGGCCGAGAGTTTGTCAAGGACAAGACCAGAGCCGGATAGACAGAGATGAATAATGAGAGGAGGATAAGAAGGAGGAGCAATGACAATTAACACTGCAGAGAGCAGAATAAATGATGAGTATCTGGTCAAGGGAGAGAGAGAGAGAGAGAGAGAGAGGGAGAAACATTGATACAGATGCATATAGATGCATATATA
>NW_027280239.1:0-2500 GCF_046629955.1 Centroberyx affinis
TAAGAAATCAGACAAAACGATAACCTGGACTGAGAAATAGAATACACAACACATTATATTTGTATAGAATATTAAAATAGGGTTAGATTATTATTAAATTGAGATAATTTAAATGACAGGTTTATGTTCAAGTGAAGTTATTAGGATGAGATTTTATTTTCCCTGACAGTTTCCCACTCTGTGATCGTCTGTTTTGGTCTGAGTAGCCTAAAGCCTCGCTCTGATCTCCGTCTGACATGGACTGAGCTTTAGAAACAACACATCTGACCTGATGGTGGAAACTGTGCTGACAGTGTTCAGCTACCACTGTTGTTCACTCTGTGTGTGTGTGTGTGTGTGTGTGTGTGTGTGCAGACGGTGTGATGGCGTTGCTACGGGAACTGGGCCGCGGTTACCAGGCGCTGTGCTCATACAACTGCAGAGAAGCCGTCAGCATCCTGAGCTCACTGCCCCCCCAACACTACAACACCGGCTGGGTGCTCACACACATCGGCAGGGCCTACTTTGAACTGGCTGAGTACACACAGGTAACACACACACACACACACACACACACACACACACACACACACACACACACACACACACACACACACACACACACACAGGGCCAAAGTAAGGTGTAACTGCTAAACCCAAAAGGCCAATATGAGCATCAGTCCAGTTAGGCTTTCCAACCTGAGGAGCTGTCAGTGTCCCCATCAAACCGTACGGAGCAACACTTCACATCAGCCCGGTTTCTGTGTTCGGTTCTTCTCTGAACGCTCCACACCACGGTTCTCCTGGAACCGGGCCGAGACGTTTTCAGGTGTTTGGTGCGGTTTGACATGTGACCTCTGACCACCAAACTGTCAGTGAAAAGTCACAGTGAAAAGTCACAGTGAGTATTACTGGGTTCAGTACTAATGATGTGATATCTGTCTGCAGGCGGAGCGTATGTTCAGTGAGGTTCGTCGTATCGAGTCCTACAGAGTTGAAGGAATGGAGATCTACTCCACCACTCTGTGGCATCTGCAGAAAGACGTGGCGCTGTCCGCTCTGTCCAAAGACCTGACCGACATGGACAAGAACTGTCCTGAGGTAAGACCCAAAACTCCTCAGTTCTGACCGACATGGACAAGAACTGTCCTGAGGTAAGACCCAAAACTCCTCAGTTCTGACCGACATGGACAAGAACTGTCCTGAGGTAAGACCCAAAACTCCTCAGTTCTGACCGACATGGACAAGAACTGTCCTGAGGTAAGACCCAAAACTCCTCAGTTCTGACGTCAGCAACAAGGAAATGGCTGTTGTCCAGTGATGGAGTCCACAAAGTTTGATGGTATTACATGAATCTGTTCAGAAGTTATATGCCTTTTAGTGAGAAGCCCCGCCCCCCTTCAGTGTGAAAAGTGATTCAGTTCTTCCTTGCCCATGACCAAACTTTCCACAAAGTTTGGTGGAAATCCATTCAGGGGGATTCACATTTAAAAAAAACATTCTTGATCGGTTTGCGCTGTTATATTTTGCCCAAATATGTTACAACCCAGATTAGGTCTGTTGCCTATAGAGATCCCAGAGAAGACGCTCTGACGGGACAGAGGGCCCAGAGAAGACGCTCTGACGGGACAGAGGGCCCAGAGAAGACGCTCTGACGGGACAGAGGGCCCAGAGAAGACGCTCTGACGGGACAGAGGTCCCACAGAAGACGCGCTCTGACGGGACAGAGGTCCCAGAGAAGACGCTCTGACGGGACAGAGGGCCCAGAGAAGACGCTCTGACGGGACAGAGGGCCCAGAGAAGACGCTCTGACGGGACAGAGGGCCCAGAGAAGACGCTCTGACGGGACAGAGGGACAGAGAAGACGCTCTGACGGGACAGAGGGCCCAGAGAAGACGCTCTGACGGGACAGAGGGCCCAGAGAAGACGCTCTGACGGGACAGAGGGACAGAGGGCCCAGAGAAGACGCTCTGACGGGACAGAGGGCCCAGAGAAGACGCTCTGACGGGACAGAGGGCCCAGAGAAGACGCTCTGACGGGACAGAGGGCCCAGAGAAGACGCTCTGACGGGACAGAGGGCCCAGAGAAGACGCTCTGACGGGACAGAGGGACAGAGAAGACGCTCTGACGGGACAGAGGGCCCAGAGAAGACGCTCTGACGGGACAGAGGGCCCAGAGAAGACGCTCTGACGGGACAGAGGGACAGAGGGCCCAGAGAAGACGCTCTGACGGGACAGAGGGCCCAGAGAAGACGCTCTGACGGGACAGAGGGCCCAGAGAAGACGCTCTGACGGGACAGAGGGCCCAGAGAAGACGCTCTGACGGGACAGGGAATCCTACTTGTTTGGATAAAACAGGAAACACAACCAACAACATGAAGCATTTCCATCAGAAGTCATGTTGTGATTGCAGTTTTCTTTTATAAATATCAATCAACTTATGCGCATGTGAACGAGCATTTACTCCCACCCTGTTAACTCCCACATTTAGCCATAAATGGTTAATGAAACGCCCTTCATGA
>NW_027280239.1:7500-27711 GCF_046629955.1 Centroberyx affinis
TTATTATGTTTAGACTCCTTTCTGCCATATCTCCAGCTTATATTTCACAGTATATTTCACAAGAAACAAATTTGTCTCAGCAAACTCAAAAATAAAGCTCCCCTACATTTAAATTAAACAATATATATCTGTGGATTGATCAGGCGCTGGTGCTTCATCCAATCAGTGTGTGCCATTTATTGTGCGATTGCATGGCAATATTATTTATTTTCATTATGGACTGATGGAAATGCAACAGGTGAACTGTTTACATTTGAACAACAAAGAAAAATGAAAAAAATAAACTTTGTAGACAGACTAATTTGTATGGAGGACCCTAAGTGTCACGGAAATGGTAATAAAGCATTTCATTAATTAATAACTAATTGTACAATAAAAATAGGCATTAATAAATTTGTTTACAAATTAATTTATTAATCTATGAATAAATAGACCAAATTACAAAGTAATTCATTATTTGATATTTTAATGGGCAATAAAAAGAGGAATTATAAAAAGAATTTACAAGTGAAATATTAATCCATCAATAAATAGTTCAAATTAAAAAGGGATTTACAAAAACAGCCATAAAACAGTCAATAAGTACATCATTTAAAAATACATTAATGAATTCATAAATAAATAATGGAATTTAAAAATCTATTTGAAAATACAGTTTAAAAAGAGAAATAAATAACTGGATTCACAAATTGAATTAAGAATACAGATTTTAATCAGGCATTTAAAAGAACAATTTCCTTTCTCATTTGCATTTCCATTTCCCCGCTGCTTTTCCTTTTCCTATTAGCTATTCGATTTGCTTAGTCATTTAGCTTCTCCTTTTAGTCTTTCCATGACACTTTGGGCCTTGCGAGGTAAAACAATGCAAATTAGCCATGGGATGTAACAAGCTCTCTGATTGGTTAGAGAGCCGCACCCACCTCATGCCCTAGCTATCTCTTCCAAGAAGACCTTTTTAAATGACTAAGCAAATCGAATAGCTAAAAGGAAAAGGAAAAGCAGCGGGGAAATGGAAATGCAAATGAGAAAGGAAATTGTTCTTTTAAATGCCTGATTAAAATCTGTATTCTTAATTCAATTTGTGAATCCAGTTATTTATTTCTCTTTTTAAACTGCATTTTCAAATAGATTTTTAAATTCCATTATTTATTTATGAATTCATTAATGTATTTTTAAATGATGTACTTGATGGACTGTTTTATGGTTGTTTTTGTAAATCCCTTTTTAATTTGAACTATTTATTGATGGATTAATATTTCATTTGTAAATTCTTTTTATAATTCCTCTTTTTATTGCCCATTAAAATATAAAATAATGAATTACTTTGTAATTTAGTCTATTTATTCATAGATTAATAAATTAATTTGTAAACAAATGTATTAATGCCTATTTTTATTGTACAATTAGTTATTAATTAATTAAATGCTTTATTACTATTTCCATGACACTTGTGGTCCTCCATAAATTTAGACCCAGGCTGCTGTCTTCCTTACACACAGCTGGACAGTAACTCCAGTTCCAGTTAACCCTAACCTCTAACAAGCTGATGCTGCGCCTGTGAGTTTAATACAATAATACTCACTAAGCAGCTCAGTTTCTCTAAGGCAAAGCACGTGAAATCAGAAAGCATTTCATATGTTCAGCGGTCCGAGGGAGAAATGCTCATTACTCCGAAATGTTTGATAGATGATAAATTACAGATTTAGGAAAAGTCATGGAATGATGGGGTCATATTTTGAGTGTGATGAAATGCATTAGAAAATTAAAACCAAATATATATTTATACACAGTACAGCACCATTCAAGTTAACCCCAGACCTACAACATACATACATAGATACATACATACAAACAAACATACATACAACATGAAATATTCTGCTGTATGTTTAATATTGCAGGTACGGTCTGGGGATGATTTACTACAAGCAGGAGAAGTTCAACCTGGCAGAAATCCACTTCAAGAAAGCGCTGAGCATCAATCCTCAGAGCTCCGTCCTGCTCTGTCACATTGGAGTGGTACGTTAGCATGTAGCATTTTCCATTTGTAATGACTCGTATGTTAGCAGTAGCTAACGGGGGCGGCTGTGGCTCATGAGGCAGAGCGGGTCGTCCGCTAATCAGAAGGTCGGTGGTTCGATCCCCGGCTCCTCCGGTCCACATGTGGAAGTGTCCTTGGGCGAGATACTGAACCCCAAACTGCTCCTGATGGTCGGCCAGCAGCCTGCGTGGAGCTCACTGCCATCGGTGCGAATGTGTGTGTGAATGTGTGTGTGAATGTGTGAATGTAGGCATGTTGTAAAGTGGTCAGTAGACTAGAAAAGCGCTGTATAAATGCTGTATAAATGCAGTCCATTCACCATTTACCAGTAGCATCAGTCCTCAGGGGGCATGTTGGCATTTAACTGCATCTATTTACTGGTGTGTTAGCATTAGCATCAAACCTCAATTCTGTCTTTCTCTGTCACAGCAAAGTAGTCATTGTGGTTAGTAATGCCTGGTGTGTAATGTTTCTTAATATTAGTACTATTGTAGTGTGTGTGTGTGGCTCTATATTACTGTGTTAATTACTGTTAATGAATGTGTGTGTAGGTGCAACATGCGTTGAAGAAGTCCGATGCGGCTCTGGAGACTCTGAACAGAGCGATCGGAATCGACCCCAAAAACCCTCTGTGCAAATTCCACCGCGCATCCATCCTGTTCGCTAACGACAAGTACAAGGTAATTAATGCTAATTCAAATTAGCATCCATCCTGTTCGCTAACGACAAGTACAAGGTAATTAATGCTAATTCAAATTAGCATCCATCCTGTTCGCTAACGACAAATTCAAGGCAGTTAATAGTAATTAACATTAAAAGTACAAGATAAGTAATGCTAATTAACGTTAAGCTCCATCCGGTTTGCCAATGTCAATTGTTTGGTAATTAACAAAAATTAAAATTAATAAGTACAAGGTAATTAACAATAATATTTGTCCCATTCACTAATAACAGATACAAGATATCTGCAGCCAGTTGCACCAGCTGAACTTAAGTTTTAACGTAGGCTAGTTTGAACGTAAAGTCTCACTAAATCTGAGTTTACACATTACTAAAATTGTAACGGTTGCACCAACTGAAATAGTTACAACGTAGACTCAAGTTACAACTTCAAACTACACCAACTCCTACTAGGTGTAAAGTCCTCCGTAAAATAACAGTTGGCACGGCGCATCAATTTGACAGACAGGTTTAACTTGCTGGAGGAGCAGGAGGGAGAAATCCAGGGCGGTTTATGTCGGCAACGTGTCCTCCGTGACGGATCACATCATTTTGAACCGTATGATGATTTTGATTTATACTCGTGCTTTGTTTTCCCCGAGCAGAGATACGCTCACAGCATCGGAGCCTAAATTAGGCTTCATGTTACAGGCTTCCCCGGTGGTGCGTTCAGACTTGGGTGTTAGCCAGTATTATAGAGTATTATAGACACTTGGGGTGATTATTTGTATCCATCTATGCAGAATACGTACTTTATACAGTGATTTCATAGTTTCCACGTGTCTGTCATGCATATTTCAATAATCCGAACATTTCAGTCTCCCAGATGATGTAACAAGCTACATTCCCGATGTGAATATTGCTCCACTTCACTTGCTAAGGAGAGATGCTCCAGACATTCAGGTGGTATGGAGAGGAGAGGGGGGGGGGCAGGAGGAACCACTGACTTATATCTGGGACATGAGTTTAGATCACTGAACTGACGAATAACAAATCTACAACTTTCTTTAGCCATCAATAATGGTTACTGAGGGGGAAATGCCTAACTTTTGCTCCGTTGAAAATAACGGTTAAACCGCTTGATATCACTTGATTAATTCTAGCTTAGTAGGCTACTATCTAGGCTAGACTGGTACAGGAGGCAAACTAACATGAATCCTTACAGCCTACTTTATACTCGATAACCTACCTGTTTGTTGATGTGTTTGTAGAGGTTTGCAAATTCCCAAGGTTTCTAATCTTTTTCTGTTGCTATCGCGTAGCCATGGTTAGATGGTAGTCGTTGATTTTAGCTCTAGGTGCGGCCCAAGGAGGTTCTATATTAACAGGTTCTATATTAACGGGTTCTATATTAACAGGTTCTATATTAACGGGTTCTATATTAACGGTGCGGCAGGGGAAAACGCCACTGTCTGCAACAATGTTTTGGTTAGTGGTCCGTTTACGCTCTACTAGTTAAGATGTACCTGAAGTCTCATGGTGCAACTAAACACAGACTCAGCTTCAGTGTCAAACTGACTAGTTTCAACATAACAGTTAGTGTGACTTTACACCCTGACTTACGATAGAGCTTACGTTCAGCTGGGGCAACTGGCTGCTGGTCTTTTAATGTTCCGGTTTATGTCTTTGCACTTTGAGCTTCAAACCATGTATGGCAGGTGCTGTACAAATACTTTATTATTGTTGTTGTTATTATTATTATTATTATCATTATGAATTAATATTAAATCATATTGATAAAAAGTACAAAGTAATTTAACCCAACTAACCCCAAACTACCAACCCCACCCAACTAACCCCAAACTACCAACCCTACCCAACTAACCCCAAACTACCAACCCCATCCAACTAACCCCAAACTACCAACCCCATCCAACTAACCCCAAACTACCAACCCCATCCAACTAACCCCAAACTACCAACCCTACCCAACTAACCCCAAACTACCAACCCCATCCAACTAACCACAAACTACCAACTAACCCCAAACTACCAACCCTACCCAACTAACCCCAAACTACCAACCCCATCCAACTAACCACAAACTACCAACCCCATCCAACTAACCCCAAACTACCAACCCTACCCAACTAACCCCAAACTACCAACCCCATCCAACTAACCACAAACTACCAACCCCATCCAACTAACCACAAACTACCAACCCTACCCAACTAACCCCAAACTACCAACCCCATCCAACTAACCACAAACTACCAACCCCATCCAACTAACCCCAAACTACCAACCCCACCCAACTAACAACTAACCACAAACTACCAACCCCACCCAACTAACCACAAACTGCCAACCCCACCCAACTAACCACAAACTACCAACCCCACCCAACTAACAACTAACCACAAACTACCAACCCCATCCAACTAACCACAAACTACCAACCCCATCCAACTAACCACAAACTACCAACCCCACCCAACTAACAACTAACCACAAACTACCAACCCCATCCAACTAACCCCAAACTACCAACCCCACCCAACTAACAAATAACCACAAACTACCAACCCTACCCAACTAACCACAAACTACCAACCCCACCCAACTAACCCCAAACTACCAACCCCACCCAACTAACAAATAACCACAAACTACCAACCCTACCCAACTAACCACAAACTACCAACCCCATCCAACTAACCACAAACTACCAACCCCATCCAACTAACCCCAAACTACCAACCCCACCCAACTAACAACTAACCACAAACTACCAATCCCATCCAACTAACCACAAACTACCAATCCCACCCAACTAACCACAAACTACCAATCCCATCCAACTAACCACAAACTACCAACTCCACCCAACTAACAAATAACCACAAACTACCAACCCCACCCAACTAACAACTAACCACAAACTACTAACCCCAAACTACCAACCCTACCCAACTAACTAACCACAAACTACTAACCCCAAACTACCAACCCTACCCAACTAACAACTAACCACAAACTACCAACCCCACCCAACTAACCACAAACTACCAACCCTACCCAACTAACAACTAACCACAGACTACCAACCCCATCCAACTAACCACAAACTACCAACCCTACCCAACTAACAACTAACCACAAACTACCAACCCCACCCAACTAACCACAAACTACCAACCCTACCCAACTAACAACTAACCACAGACGACCAACCCCATCCAACTAACCACAAACTACCAACCCCATCCAACTAACCCCAAACTACCAACCCCACCCAACTAACAACTAACCACAAACTACCAATCCCATCCAACTAACCACAAACTACCAATCCCACCCAACTAACCACAAACTACCAATCCCATCCAACTAACCACAAACTACCAACTCCACCCAACTAACAAATAACCACAAACTACCAACCCCACCCAACTAACAACTAACCACAAACTACTAACCCCAAACTACCAACCCTACCCAACTAACTAACCACAAACTACTAACCCCAAACTACCAACCCTACCCAACTAACAACTAACCACAAACTACCAACCCCACCCAACTAACCACAAACTACCAACCCTACCCAACTAACAACTAACCACAAACTACCAACCCCACCCAACTAACAACTAACCCCAAACTACCAACCCCATCCAACTAACCCCAAACTACCAACCCCACCCAACTTACCCCAAACTACCAACCCTACCCAACTAACACAAAACTGCTAACCCCAAACCAGCCCAAACTAACCCACAGGAAGCAAACCGACTAACACACCCACCTAACCCAGGTGTGTCAGGTGGAGTCCAGTCCTTCAAACAGGAAACAGAGCCATCAAATCACCAGAGGGAGGGACATGCAGTCACATATTACTGAACTGAACTACATACTGTACAGGCACCACACTACTGACCTGTCTGTTGTCCTATCCACCTGTCTGTCTGTATCCAGGCTGCTCTGCAGGAGTTGGAGGAGTTAAAGCAGATCGTCCCCAAAGAGTCTCTGGTTTACTTCCTGATCGGCAAGGTAACGATAACCTTTAACCTCTAGCCTTTAACCGTCCAGTGCAGGGATTTGATTCAGTCAGGAAATTAGTCTTTTTTTCTGTTTTCATTATATTCCGGCACCATGTACATGGTAAGTGGGACAGTATGTTGTCATGGTAGCGTCTGTCTGGTGCTCAGTTCACATGCCTGTGAACAGTTCATCTAATTAGTTATAACTGTTATAAGAGACACCAGTAAACCTGTGGAGAGACCAGTGAAACCTATAGAGATACCAGTTAAACCTGTGGAGAGACCAGTGAAAACTATGGAGACACCAGTTAAACCTATAGAGATACCAGTTACACCTGTGGAGAGGCCAGTGAAACCTATGGAGACACCAGTTAAACCTATAGAGATACCAGTTAAACCTGTGGAGATACCAGTTACACCTGTATAGATACCAGTTACACCTGTGGAGACACCAGTTAAACCTTTGGAGATACCAGTTAAACCTATGGAGATACCAGTTAAACCTGTGGAGAGACCAGTTAAACCTGTAGAGACACCAGTTAAACCTATAGAGACACCAGTTAAACCTGTAGAGATACCAGTCAAACCTATGGAGATACCAGTTAAACCTGTAGAGATACCAGTCAAACCTGTGGAGAGACCAGTTAAACCTATGGAGATACCAGTCAAACCTGTGGAGAGACCAGTTAAACCTATGGAGATACCAGTTAAACCTGTGGAGAGACCAGTTAAACCTGTGGAGAGACCAGTTAAACCTATGGAGATACCAGTTAAACCTGTAGAGATACCAGTTAAACCTATGGAGATACCAGTTAAACCTGTGGAGAGACCAGTTAAACCTGTGGAGATACCAGTTAAACCTATGGAGATACCAGTTAAACCTGTGGAGAGACCAGTTAAACCTATGGAGAGACCAGTTAAACCTGTGGAGAGACCAGTTAAACCTATGGAGATACCAGTTAAACCTGTAGAGATACCAGTTAAACCTATGGAGATACCAGTTAAACCTGTGGAGAGACCAGTTAAACCTATGGAGATACCAGTTAAACCTGTAGAGACACCAGTTAAACCTATGGAGATACCAGTTAAACCTGTAGAGACCAGTTAAACCTGTGGAGAGACCAGTTAAACCTGTAGAGACACCAGTTAAACCTGTGGAGATACCAGTTAAACGTGGAGAGACCAGTTAAAATAATACAAACGTCCTCAGACAGTAGAATGTCTTCACTCTGCTCGGCCCTCATGTTCAGTCGGTGTTGAGCAGGTTAACACTTCTCTGATTACAAAGTAAAACATTCCTCACCTTCAGGTTCAGCACTGTACTGTAGAAGCAGAGCCGCCCTCTAGTGGTGGGAAGCGGTGACTGACCTTCATAGCACTGTACTGTAGAAGCAGAGCCGCCCTCTAGTGGTGGGAAGCGGTGACTGACCTTCATAGCACTGTACTATAGAAGCAGAGCCGCCCTCTAGTGGTGGGAAGCGGTGACTGACCTTCATAGCACTGTACTGTAGAAGCAGAGCCGCCCTCTAGTGGTGGAAAGCGGTGACTGACCTTCATAGCACTGTACTATAGAAGCAGAGCCGCCCTCTAGTGGTGGGAAGCGGTGACTGACCTTCATAGCACTGTACTGTAGAAGCAGAGCTGCCCTCTAGTGGTGGAAAGCGGTGACTGACCTTCATAGCACTGTACTGTAGAAGCAGAGCTGCCCTCTAGTGGTGGGAAGCGGTGACTGACCTTCATAGCACTGTACTATAGAAGCAGAGCCGCCCTCTAGTGGTGGGAAGCGGTGACTGACCTTCATAGCACTGTACTGTAGAAGCAGAGCTGCCCTCTAGTGGTGGAAAGTGGTGACTGACCTTCATAGCACTGTACTGTAGAAGCAGAGCCGCCCTCTAGTGGTGGGAAGCGGTCAACACAGTGACGACTCTTCTCTTTACTGCAGGAGACGCTGCATTGATTCTCTTTAGCCTTTGACCTCTGACCCTGACAGCCTGCTGCTGCTCAGGAGAAATCAACTGGTCAACTCACATCTTTATCCCTCTGTCTCCCTGCCTACCTGTCTGTCTCCCTGCCTACCTGTCTGTCTCCCTGCCTACCTGTCTGTCTCTCTGCAGGTCTATAAGAAGCTGGGTCAGACCCATCTGGCTCTGATGAACTTCAGCTGGGCGATGGACCTCGACCCCAAAGGAGCCAACAACCAGATCAAAGAAGCCATAGACAAGAGATACCTACCAGAGGACGAAGGTATGGAGAGAGACGGGTAGAGAGAGAGACAGGCAGAGAGAAACACAAAAGATACCTACCAGAGGACGAAGGTATGGAGAGAGACGGGTAGAGAGAGACAGGCAGAGAGACACACAAAAGATACCTACCAGAGGACGAAGGTATGGAGAGAGACGGGTAGAGAGAGACAGGCAGAGAGACACACAAAAGATACCTACCAGAGGACGAAGGTATGGAGAGAGACGGGTAGAGAGAGACAGGCAGTGAGACAGACAAGAGATACCTACCAGAGGACGAAGGTATGGAGAGAGACGGGTAGAGAGAGAGACAGGCAGAGAGACACACAAGAGATACCTACCAGAGAACGAAGGTATGGAGAGAGACAGGTAGAGAGAGAGACAGGCAGAGAGACAGACAAGAGACACCTGCCAGAGGACGAAGGTATGGAGAGAGACAGGTAGAGAGAGAGACAGGCAGAGAGACAGACAAGAGATACCTGCCAGAGGATGAAGGTATGGAGGGAGACAAGTAGACAGGTTTAATCCCTTCACCACACTGAACACACTTCTCTGTCTCTCTCTGTCTCTCTCTCTCTGCCTGTCTCTCTCTCTGCCTGTCTCTCTCTCTACCTGTCTCTCTCTCTCTCTGTCTCTCTCTCTGCCTGTCTCTCTCTCTCTGTCTCTCTCTCTCTCTCTGTCTCTCTCTCTGCCTGTCTTTCTCTCTCTGCCTGTCTCTCTCTCTGCCTGTCTCTCTCTCTGCCTGTCTCTCTCTCTACCTGTCTCTCTCTCTCTCTATCTCTGTCTCTCTCTCTGCCTGTCTCTCTCTCTCTCTCTCTCTCTCTCTCTCTCTGTCTCTCTCTCTGCCTGTCTCTCTCTCTCTGTCTCTCTCTCTCTGCCTGTCTCTCTCTCTGCCTGTCTCTCTCTACCTGTCTCTCTCTCTCTCTGTCTCTCTCTGCCTGTCTCTCTCTCTGCCTGTCTCTCTCTCTCTCTGTCTCTCTCTGCCTGTCTCTCTCTCTGCCTGTCTCTCTCCCAGCAGCAGAGGTGGAGGACAGTCAGGAGAGCAGTATGACGGACGCAGACGACACCCAGTTACAGACGGCTGAGAGCGATGATGTCCTCTAGCCCCGCCCCCCCCTCTTGCCCTTCCCCTCCTCTAGCCCCGCCCCCTCTAGCCAACCACAGCCTTCTCTCTAAGCCCCGCCCCCTGATGTGACTTCCTGGAAGGATACTGTTGCCAGGCGACGTTCTGACAGGAAGTAGCTGAGGTGTGATGTCTTTTTTTCCTTCTCGCCGGACCTTCAGTTTAGCTCCGCCCCCGGCCTTCCACCCTGTTCCGCGATTGGCTGACGAAGAGGAGAAAGGACAGACTGCTGCTGGTCCTGTAGCCCCGCCCCCTTCCTCTCATCCAGCTTCTCCTGACAGCAGTTGGTTTTTTATGTTCTTTTTATCATCGTTAAGGTAATGAATCAATAAAACATATAAACCCCGTCCACTGCTGCTTCTTCTTCTTCTTCTTCTTCTTCTTCTTCTTCTGTGTTTTCTGCTGTCAGCAGGTCGTTTTGTCCTTAATGTTTCGGACATGAAGGAGTTTGGTTTATTATATACTTGATCAGATTGGTTATTGATTATTCACCTTTAATGAAGTAACTGAACATCTGACGTCTTTGATGAACAGCAATATTCCACTTGGTTTCAACATGGAGGCTCTGTGTCTGAACAGCAGAATATAATCTACTGACCCTGGATCAGATTTTTCTTCCCATTCATTTGAATGGGAGCTGATATTGAACATGTTGAACAGACTCAGCATCAGATCTGCTGCTGATGTTTGGTCTGATTTTAGATCCTAATTTCACCAAGTAGCGTTTTTCTTGATAGAAGAGAACAGTGAGGGAGACCAGCCTCCATGTGCAGGGAGACCAGCCTCCATGTGCAGGGAGACCAGCCTCCATGTGCAGGGAGACCAGCCTCCACGTGCAGGGAGACCAGCCTCCACGTGCAGGGAGACCAGCCTCCACGTGCAGGGAGACCAGCCTCCATGTTCAGTCTCATGAACTCAGGACTTCACAGAATGACCTGCCAAGTCTAACTGTAAGATAATTATATAACAGGGTATGACTATCCACTGCTGCTAAAGCTATAGATCATATGATATATAACTCAGTCCTAAAATAGACCCTAACCCTCCATGAGAATAACCAGGGGACAGGGGGGGGGCAGGATGTGGAGGGGGGGGGGACAGGATGTGGATGGACTCGGCACAACACTAGATCTGGTCCATTCTATACATTAAATTGGCATATGTGTATGATAAGCATGGTAATGATAATATGATAATCCTGTTGACTGAAGCACTTTCATTTTTCAAGAGAATTGTGTAAATGCCACATAAAGCCTGTAGCCTACACAGGCTAGCCGATATCTCCTTTCCTGTCCCGCCACTTCCAAATTTAATCAAAACAACTACGACTGCTGATGGCGCTCTACCATGTGATGTTTGCCTCTATCTCTGTTCCAATTACAAAATGGCTTCAGGATCTATTGGGAAACCTGTTGGGAGGAAGCAGGGAGACAGTGCAGCTGCAGAGTCTCCGTCCGTCTCCTGATTCCTGATGAGTTGAACTGTAGAAACTTGGAAGCTGTGCGGAATAACCCTAAACCATAACCCCTAGCCCCTAGCCCCTAACCCCTAGCCCCTAAACCATAACCCCTAGCCCCTAGCCCCTAGCCCCTAGCCCCTAAACCATAACCCCTAGGCCCTAACCCCTAACCCCTAGCCCCTAGCCCCTAACCCCTAGCCCCTAAACCATAACCCCTAGGCCCTAACCCCTAACCCCTAGCCCCTAGCCCCTAACCCCTAGCCCCTAAACCATAACCCCTAGGCCCTAACCCCTAACCCCTAGCCCCTAGCCCCTAGCCCCTAGGCCAGTCATCCTCAAAGTCCGGACTCCGGTCCGGATCCGGACCAAACCACAACTGTCTCCGGACTCTGAGCAAATTATACTTTTCATATGTATTATTTGTATTATCTGCGCAACGCCGCAACGCAACAAGTCAAAATTCTCCGCTTTCTCCACTGCGAGCAGCGCTCTGACTGCTCCACTGTCTGTGTGAGGACGTCTACTCTGCTTTGGTTTGGTCCAATCACATTCAGCGTCCCGTCATCTCCATGACAGCGGTGAGTCGCGGACGCGACGTCATACTGTAGAGCCGCACTTTTTTTTTTCAAACTTTATTTTTAAAAGAGAAGAGAACAAAGACCGGTGTAATGAAGTTGACAGCGCAGCTCGTTTAATCAGCTGTTAGCTACTAGCCTAGTTTTCGAATGTGAATCAATCTAAAATGGCGTTCAAAGGTGGCCAGCCTGCAGTGAGTCTGCATTCTCAACAATGAACACGGTGAAGAACGAGCAGCCGACTCACCTGTGAACACTTGCATCAGTGTCTCTGCCTGGCCATCACACCTTTTGTGCCAAAGTTCAAAGTCTTGGCAGCAGACCAAAGGTGCCGCTTCTCTCATTAAGCAACAGTGTTTGACACAATGTACAATAGTTCTGGACTTATTTGGACTTTGATTCTTAGGATGGTTTGATTCACCTCTGGTGGCTGGGTGTGTGAACCGGGTTTGGGGGATGGGGATAATGTGATTTGTAGATTCTATTTAATTTAATTTTATATGTAATTTTAGGTTTTATTTTATTTAATTTTATATAATTTAAATTTATATTATATATATTTTATATTTAATTTTATATTATTAATTTAATAATTTAATTATAATTCGTTAAAAGCTTGACTGACCTTAATAAACGGACCTTTGTCTAATTGAAAATTTTCTTTGTGGACCTTTAAGATTTGTATTTGAGTACCCCTGCCCTAGGCCCTAACCCCTAGGCCCTAGCCCCTAAACCATAACCCCTAGGCCCTAGCCCCTAGCCCCTAACCCCTAACCCCTAACCCCTGACCCCTAACCAGCTTGGTCTGCCCAGAAACACAGACGTTTGTGTAGCTATTTGGCAAGAGCAGAATGCTGATTGTGCAACAGGCAATTTACAATTTATAATTTACAATTTATAATTTATAATTTATAATTTACAATTTGGCAGACGCTTTTATCCAAAGCGACGTTCACATGAGATTTAAATAAACACAAGCGAGGATCCAGTCAGGAGAACAAGGAGAGTAAGAGCCATGAAGCAAAGATCTGGTCCAACAGGACAGAGGAGCTGTGAAGCAAATACATTTTTTTTGTTGTCCTGGTTGTTTTGGTCACACGGTCGATCAGGTGAGTCGTCAAGGTGAGGTGTGTAAATGCAGCGATTTGAAAATGCGCACCACATCAAACTGGAGGCTGCAGAACAAACAGCTGTCAGCCTCTGGATGGATTTATATATTTAACGATATCAACTGAAGTGCATCAAGCAAGCTGGTGGATGGCAGATATTGGTGAGAATATCCCCCTAACCCAGCCCAGGGCAGACGACAGGTAACTTTGACCTTCACATGGTGAGCTGGACACGTGCAAATTGGTCACAGTTCAAGAAATGTGACTATGGTGTATTATATTTATTTATTTAACCAGGAAATCCTCATTGAGATTAAAATCTCTTTTTCAGTAGTGTGACCACAGACGACAAACAGATCGTGTTCTGGAAGTTTTGGTCAGCAGTAAATTAATTAATTTATTTTACATATTGTCTGTTTCTACTTTCCTTCTACTTTCTTCACATTCATATGTTTTCAAAACCCAGCGTGGCCTCTTGCAGCAGGTCCTGGATCAGGTGACAGACTTCCTCCTCCGGGCCGAGCTCCGATTGGCCGGAAGTCGCTTCGATTGCGTTCAGACTCGATTGCTTTAGTCTTCCAGCCCGGATGAATTTGACCGATCGAATGTGAGCAACCTGAATATGTTTTTTGAAATTCTGAAACTTGAAATTTTGGATCTGAATTTGTGAACATTGAAAAAAATATATTTCAGTTTCAGCTTTTGAAATTGCAAATCAAGAAATGTAACATTTTAAGTTCAAAGAGGTGAATTCAGAACCAATAAATTCAGATACATCGTTTCCAAAGTAAAATATTTCAATGTTATGAATTCAGCTGACAAAAATGACCAATGATTTTGGCTCCAGGTCTGCCTGTCTCTCTCTCTCTCTCTCCCTGTCTCTCTCTCTCTCTCCCTGTCTCCCTGTCTCTCTGTCTCTCTGCCTGTCTCTCTCTCTCTCTCTCCCTGTCTCTCTCTGCCTGTCTGTCTCTCTCTTTCTCTCTGCCTTCTCTCTCTCTCTCTGCCTGTCTCTCCCTGTCTCTCTCTCTCTCCCTGTCTCTCTCTCTCTCTCTCTCTGTCTCTGTCTCTCTCTCTCTCTCTGCCTTCTCTCTCTCTCTCTGCCTGTCTCTCCCTGTCTCTCTCTCTCTCCCTGTCTCTCTCTCTCTCTCTCTCTCTCTCTCTCTCTCTCTCTCTCTGTCTCTCTCTCTCTGCCTTCTCTCTCTCTCTCCCTGTCTCTCTCTGCCTGTCTCTGTCTCTCTCTCTCTGCCTTCTCTCTCTCTCTCTGCCTGTCTCTGTCTCTCTCTCTCTCCCTCTCTCTCTCTCTCTGCCTGTCTCTGTCTCTCTGCCTGTCTCTCTCTCTCTCTCTCTCTCTCTCTCTCTCTCTCTGTCTCTCTCTCTCTGCCTTCTCTCTCTCTCTCCCTGTCTCTCTCTGCCTGTCTCTGTCTCTCTCTCTCTCTCTCTCTGCCTGTCTCTGTCTCTCTCTCTCCCTCTCTCTCTCTCTCTGCCTGTCTCTGTCTCTCTGCCTGTCTCTCTCTCTCTCTCTCTCTCTCTCTCCCTGTCTCTCTCTGCCTGTCTCTGTCTCTCTCTCTCTCTCCCTGTCTCTCTCTCTCTCTCAATCTCAGTTCAGTTCAGTGGTGTTTTATTGGCATGACAAAATGTCCACATGTGTATTTCCAAAGCATGTTACATGTGTAAAGCAATATGAACAATGTGAACAGTGTGAAACAAGTAAAATAAAAACATTACACTATTACTACTGTTGCTACAATTGTTTGTTTATTTATTTGTTTGTTTATTTATTTATAAGGACAACACACATTAATCAACATTTCTGTAGATGGGCCAGTGTCAGCCGGCTGGATAATTTTCATCTGTAGTTTTAAAAGCTATAAAATGATAAAAATGTACAGAACAAAGACAACAAGACAAGAACTCTCAAGACAGAACATGAGCCATGCAGAGCAACAGGAAACGACAACAACAACAACAACAACAACACAATAACAACAACAACAACAACAACACAATAACAACAACAACAAACACCATTTCGACACAGCCGAGCGACTCTGACCACAAACAGCTTGTGATCCATGCAGACATGCAGAGCAGTAACCAGTAAACATAAATAAAATACAGCAATCATTATCTAGATCTTATTAAAGTGTTTCCAAATTGTTTATAAAACACTAAAGTAGATATTCCATACAAACCTAAATTATAACATCAATTATATACAAATGTAAAAGGTAAAAAAAAACAGAAAAACAACCTCATTCTGGGACTGCTTTAATGTGTGTGTGTGTGTGTGTGTGTGTGTGTGTGTGTGTGTGTGTGTGTGTGTGTGTGTGTGTGTGTGTGTGTGTGTGTGTGTGTGTGTGTGTGTGTGTGTGTGTGTGTGTGTGTGTGTGTGTGTGTGTGTGTGTGTGTGTGTGTGTGTGTGTGTGTGTGTGTGTGTGTGTGTGTGTGTGTGTGTGTGTGTGTGTGTTCAGCTCCTGAACCCAGAGCCTCCATCACAGACTGAGGATCAGTAAACTATGTGAAGGAATTAATGTTTGTTGGTAACAAGGGTTACACACATTTTATATGCAGTACACAATAACATTCAAAGAGAAAAATAAATAAAATAAAATAAAAGTGTATTGGTCACTCACTGTTCCTCAGGTTGTGGCAAGTTTCTCCAAACTGACCTCAGGTCTGCTGTGTTTCCCTCTGCTAGTAGAAGCAGCTTTGACTGATCATCAAGCTCTGAAGTGGAGACTTGGAGCTGAACTTGTTAAAGTAGATTTCTCTGGCTGAGTTAAATTTTTCACATTTTAGGAGGAAGTGCATCTCCGTCTCGACCTCACCTGTCCAACAGTGACCACATGCTCTGTTGTCTTTTGGTTGCCATGGTTTCTTATGTCTTCCTGTTTCGATCGCCAATTGGTTTCACTGAGCCTGTACCTGGTGAGGATCTGTCTCTGCTTCCTATCTCTGACAGTAGAGAGATATTCTGCCAATTCATAATCTCTTTTTAGGGTCAGATAACATTCTAGTCTGCTTTGGCTTTTAGTTTCTTTTTTCCAATGTTCCAAATAGGTCTTTGCATTGTTTAATAATTTGGTTTACTCTGATCGGTGTTGGTAAAGCAGTGTTGGTGTGAGCCTGGTCCGGGTGTGGCTGAGGGGGGGGCGGTTAGTCTCAGCACCAGCTGACACAGCGGACTCTTTTCTGGGTTCAGCTCTTGGGTTCGGAGGGCTTTAGAGTGGAGGCTGTCTGGGGAACTGAATTTGAGGTGATTTAAAAAATGTAGAGCTCACTTTTGAATGTTGATGTTAAAGGATAACGGCCTGACTCTGATCTGCATGCGTTTGTTGGTGTTCTTCTCTGTGTGTGTAGGATGTGTCTGCAGAACTCAGCATGTAGGGATTCTGTTGGATGTTTCTCCAGCTGGTGAAGCTGTTGTGACTGAGTGAACCCCAGACTTCACTACCATACAGCGCAATGGGCTGGATCACACTATCAAATATTTTAAGCCAGATTTTAATTGGAATTTGGATATTATAAAATTTCATTTTGATTGCATGTAGAGCTCTTGGAGCTTTTTCTTTTAGTGCGTTCACTGCCAGGCCGAAGCTGCCTGAGGCTGTTACTGTAAGGCCGAGGTAGGTGGAGCTCATGGTGTGTGGTGTGATGGTGTTTCCTGAGGTGAACTGGTGTCTGTTTTCCTGACATCTGGCCTTTTTTTTGGAACACCATGATATTGGTCTTTTTCAGATTGACTGCCAGGGCCCGGCTCTGGCAGTAGCGGTCCAGCAGGTCCGGTTGCTGCTGTAGTCCCTGTTCTGTGGGAGACAGCAGAACTAGATCATCTGCATAGAGCAGGAATTTGATTTCTTTGTCCAGAAGAGAGAGGCCCGGGGTCCAGGTCCAGCTGCTCTGCAAGTTCATTTCTGTAGATGTTGAACAGTGTTGGACTCAGGCTGCAGCCCTGGCGGACTCCTCTCCCCTGGGCAAAGGACTCAGTGTGTTTGTCTCCAATCTTCACACTGTATCTACTTGTCATATACATACATTTAATAAGGTCGTATACTTTTCCACCTATACCGCATTGAAGAAGTCGGTAATATAAGCCTTCATGCCAAATCGAATCGAAGGCTTTTTTTAAATCAATAAAGCAAGCAAATATTTTACCATTTTTTGTTTGGTGTACATGTTTCTCAATGAGTGTGTGAAGTGTGTAAATATGGTCGGTGGTGCGATGTTTGGGGAGAAAGCCAATTTGGTTTTTACTAATGACGCTGTGATTTTCAAGGAGATTTGAGATTCTACTATTTATAATGCTGCAGAATAGCTTTCCCAGACAACTGCTGACACAGATTCCCCGGTAGTTGTTGGGGTCCAGTTTGTCCCCACTCTTAAAGATGGGGGAGATGAGGCCCTGGCACCAGATGTCAGGAAAACATCCTGAACTCAGTATAATATTGAACAGTTTGAGCGCTGCATCCTGCATGTTGGGGCTGCAGTTTTGGAGCATTTCATTTTTTATATTGTCTGGACCACAAGCTTTTTTTGGTCGGAGACATTTTGTCTTTCTTGACAATTCTTCCCAAGTGATTGGAAAGTCGAGGGGGTTTTGGTTGTGTTTTATGGTTGATTCTAATTTTTCTTTTACAAGATGGTGACTTGAATTCAATTTGTTTACTGGAATGTCTTTATAGAGATTTTCCAAATGGGTTCTCCAAATATCACCATTTTGAATGGGTAATGCTTGTGTTTCTTTTGTGCTCAAGGTGTTCCACATTTCCCAAAACTGATTTTGGTTTATGGACTGTTCAATTTCATCTAATCATCTGCTAGTATAATTTTGTTTTTTGTTCCTAAGTGTGTATTTATATCTTTTGAGGGTGTTACTATAAGCTGTTCGTAATTCTGAGTCGTTTGGTTGGTGATGTTTTAAGTTAGAAATTTTCCTCAGGTCTTTTCTGATGTTTTTACACTCATTGTCAAACCATTTTTCATTATTTTGTTTTTTGTAATGCTTCTTTTTCACTTTGGCAAGGTTAGCCTTAATAGCTGCCTCGTGAAAGAGCATATTAACATCAGTGATGGCTAAATTAATACCATCTCTGGTGGTGTCATACTGATTTTCTTTAAATTTCAATATTTGGTTTGCTATATCTGGGGAGTTCAGGGCCGTAAGGAATTTGTGGCC
The DNA here is from genome assembly GCF_046629955.1 of Centroberyx affinis. Classification (NCBI taxonomy): domain Eukaryota; kingdom Metazoa; phylum Chordata; class Actinopteri; order Beryciformes; family Berycidae; genus Centroberyx; species Centroberyx affinis. The sequence goes on from NW_027280239.1 coordinate 25,930, forward strand.
ACTGTCTTGAGTCCATCTATATGTCTGCTTTCATTTGTACAGCTTACTGGGCTGCTGTGGTGGCTGCTTGGTTTGACTAGAAAGCTTGAGGTAGATATTAACTTGGTTGTGGTCTGGGAGGGGGGGATTGCTGCCTGACAGGGAATGCACTGATAGTGGGGGGGTCCATGTCAGTGATTGCATGGTCTACTACACTGGACCCAAGAGCTGAGGAATATGTGAGTCTCCCTAAAGAGTCCCCTCTGAACCATTAACTATGTCCAGGCCTGAGGCTCGACAGAGACGCACTGCCTCCTTCCCACTTTGGTTTATTTCTGAGTCAAGGTTGTTGCGATAGGTGATGGGGGGGGGGGGGGTGATATGAAGGGGGGACTGACCAAATAAATGGCTGTTCCCTTGTGGATCAGTGGATTTGTGGACTTGTGGATCTCTCTTTGTCTCTTTCTCTCTGTTCCTCTCTCTCTCTCTCTCTCTTTGTCTCTCTCTGTCCCCCTCTCTCTCTCTCTTTGTCTCTCTCTCTCTGTCTCTCTCTCTCTCTCTCTGCCCCTCCTCTTTGTCTCTCTCTCTCTGCCCCTCTCTCTCTCTCTCTGTCTCTCTCTCTGTCTCTCTCTTTGTCTCTCTCTGTCTCCCTCTCTCTCTCTTTGTCTCTCTCTCTCTCTGCCCCTCCTCTTTGTCTCTCTCTCTCTCTGTCCCCCCCTCTCTCTCTCTCTTTGTCTCTCTCTCTCTGTCTCTCTCTCTCTCTCTCTCTGCCCCTCCTCTTTGTCTCTCTCTCTCTGTCCCTCTCTCTCTCTCTGTCTCTCTCTCTGTCTCTCTCTTTGTCTCTCTCTGTCTCCCTCTCTCTCTCTTTGTCTCTCTCTCTCTCTGCCCCTCCTCTTTGTCTCTCTCTCTCTGTCCCTCTCTCTCTCTCTCTCTGTCTCTCTCTCTGTCTCTCTCTTTGTCTCTCTCTGTCTCCCTCTCTCTCTCTCTCTCTGTCTCTCTCTCTGTCTCTCTCTTTGTCTCTCTCTGTCTCCCTCTCTCTCTCTTTGTCTCTCTCTCTCTCTGCCCCTCCTCTTTGTCTCTCTCTCTCTCTGCCCCTCCTCTTTGTCTCTCTCTCTCTGTCCCTCTCTCTCTCTCTCTCTGTCTCTCTCTCTCTCTCTCTGCCCCTCCTCTTTGTCTCTCTCTCTCTGTCCCTCTCTCTCTCTCTCTGTCTCTCTCTCTGTCTCTCTCTTTGTCTCTCTCTGTCTCCCTCTCTCTCTCTTTGTCTCTCTCTCTCTCTGCCCCTCCTCTTTGTCTCTCTCTCTCTGTCCCTCTCTCTCTCTCTCTCTCTCTCTGTCTCTCTCTCTGTCTCCCTCTCTTTCTCAACATGTGCATAAAGCCAATAACATGTGACTTTGTGACACAGACTTAATTTTCACATGTGAAAACCTTGTTTCATATGTGAATACGACAATCACATGTGAAAAAGTCGAATTCACATGTGACTTTGTCTGTAACACAAACCGACAAATGTTACCGTAATGTACGATGTAGATGTGCACTAAAGCTTTGACACTTGATATCACAGTGCTTTGCCATGTGTTCATCCTGCAGTGACAGTAAAAATGCGATCTCTTCACACCAGAACTTTCTTTAAATCTTACTGACGTCGGCTTAGTGGAATTCTGGGTAATGAAGTCCTTCAAACTGTCAAAGATTCAAACCGTTTGCTGCCGTTTGGGGCGGCCAGCGTGTTCTGCAGCTCTAACTCCTCCTGCAGCAAACACTAAAATAGAGCAAAAAAAAAAAAAAAAAGATAGAAATAAG